>NC_061124.1:7408492-7716151 GCF_905220365.1 Vanessa cardui
GGGAAACTGAGCCATTTGATCTCCAAGAAAGAAATGGCAAACTCTATGGGCGAGGCTCTACTGATGACAAAGGACCAGTTTTGGGGTGGCTACATGCAATTAATGCATACAAAGGCATTGGTGAAGAGGTATGTATATATGATAATAAAATATAACAAAATGATTGATAGATAAAATAATTTATAATATATTTCACCAACAGCTACCAGTAAACTTAAAATTCATATTTGAATGTATGGAAGAATCTGGATCTGAAGGCCTTGATGAATTACTAATGGAAAAACTAAAACCTGAGGGTTTCTTTGATACTGTGGACTATGTGTGCATTTCTGATAATTACTGGTTAGGCACTACCAAACCTTGTATCACATATGGTTTGAGAGGGATCAGTTATTATTTCCTCGAGGTAGAGTGTGCCAAAATGGATCTACACAGTGGTGTTTACGGAGGCACTGTACATGAAGGTATTTTGACAATTTTTCTTATTTACTATTCCTGTAACATTTATAATTAATTTTGGATTACATATCAGAATTGGTTTACAGAATTATTTTTAAAGAGGCAAGGTGACTTAAATTTTTATCACATACGTCATACTTCTCAATTTACATAGATTAAAGCATTAACAATATGATAATTAATGTAAAAGTAAACTAATTCACATATAGAATGTTTTGCAACAGTCTTTCCTTTATAGGCGATAAATATTTGTTCATTGATAATGATAATTTTATTTTCATCTGAGTTACTCATTGAATTATATACATACATATTGAGTCACAAGTCATATTTGTATTATCACTTGCATTTGCTCATAATATAGAATGGTATAAACAAATAAGATGTAACAATGAAACATCTGACTATAAAAGGTGATTATAGATCTGTTCACTAACAATTATTAGTGTACATTATAAAAATAATTCAATTTGTATTTTATTTTCTCAGTCTTCATTTTACATTAGTCATTGTATGCACACTAAGACAATTTTACATGCATAACCTTTGTGTGTCAACAGATCTATATTTAGATTACTCTATACATACTAGTGGCGTTAACTTTGTTTAAATGATGTTGCTATGTCCCTGTGAGTCATGGTGTAATCTTTCTTAACAAATAGGCTATCTATTTGGTAGATCCTAATAGCTGCTGAAATTGTTCAGCTTAAACTGAATATATATATATGTATTTGGCTTTCGTCCAAGAACTTTTTATTTGTTGGTATGAAAGTATGAGTAGGTGCAATGAATTTGATAAAAATTATCACTTTGAGTTGCATACAAATTTATTCATGATAATGTGCACATTGTTGTGCGTCCGGTCGACTTTTTCATTGTTTTGATAAGCTTTATTTTATGTTTTAAATAGACCATCAATGAGAGCAATTATGAAGAGAGTCCTCTATTCTCTCTCTGAAAATTAGATTTTAATTGATTTGGATATTCTACTATAATATACTTTTATTTTTAGCTATGTCAGATTTAATTTATTTAATGAATACCTTGGTCGACAAAGATGGCAAGATTCTTATCACTGATATCTATAAATCTGTGGCTCCGTTGCTTGAAAGTGAAAAGAAGTTATACAACTCAATCGACTTTGATCCCGAGGCATACAGGTTTGCATTAGTTTTACATATGATCCATTGGAATAAGATGAAAATTATATATAATAATACATTCAAAGATAATCCGAAATATTTTTATATATAAAAAAGTTCCTCGTGTTTATATATTATAGGCTGTTTGTGTAAAGATCATATTCACATAAGAAATAAATATTGATAATTTGGGTTAGCGTACTTAATTCAGAAGTGATCGGTTTTACGAATTTTGCTGATGCTACATCTAAGCTGTGTCGTACTATATTGCGATCTATCTCAAACACAGATGGTATTAAGTGCACAAGTCTGTGCACGAACTTAAGTACTCACAGTTAGATGACTCTGAATAGCCAACTTTTTATTGACGCGACCTGGAAAATATTTTATTAACAAAAAAAAATTTAAAGCATACTTTACAATAATCATTTTTTTATATATATCTTTGAAGATGGATAAATGAATTCGAATAAATAATAGAACACATTTATTATCATAGATCGCGTGTAATCGTGTTAGCAACTAAATAAGATAAGCTAATCTGTAAGTTACGCAAAATTACTTCATCACCTGATATTGTAATCAAAATGCACTAAGATTTATGGACTGAACACGTGGCTGAAATAGGATCTCAATTTTAACGTGTAACACTAAATCGAATTTGAGACTTGATGCGCGCCAAAATTTTATTTTTATTATATACATAGGCAGACAGGCAAATAAGCTATCTGTCAGGGTAAAGGGCCATTAACGCCCGTTGATATTGGTGCTGTAAGATATATTCATATGTCTTTTACACTGAACCACCCTTACGAACGAAAATGTTATGTTTTGTTAATGAGCTAGTGTAACTACGGGCATAACCCGTAGTTACACTAGCTCACTCATCCTTCATACCGGAGCACCACTATATTGTTATAGTACTGCGGGTATTTGCTATTTGGCGCTAGAATGGCTAGTACATGGCCCTACCGCCAAGTAATGCAATTTCATATACCATTGAAAAATACACGGACTTTGTATGCCTTACAGAAAATCAATCGAGGCTCATAAACTAGCACATAACGGTGTCAAGGAACAACTCTTGATGCATCGCTGGAGATATCCCAGTCTATCGCTGCATGGAATTGAAGGTATGTAGAGAAACTAAATTATGTATAATACATGTTTGTCAATCTGTGTATTGGGCCTATTCGGTCTTTACTTTGGGCCCTTTTAGAACCTAACAGAAAAGCAACCAGTACTGGCAGAGTACATCTTTCACCTCTTATCAGAAAATTAGAAAAAAAACTAGCGATCCGAACCGACTTCGCACGAGCGCAATTGATTGATGATGAAATGATTATTTATGACATCACATTAGAAACTTATATAATTATCAAAGTTTCTTTAATATATTGTCTATGTATTTATATACAAAAATCTTTCTCTTGAATCACTCACTCTATCTAATTAAAAAAAACTGCATCAAAATACATTTGGTAATTTTTAAGATCTAAGTATACACAAGCACATACAGTGGAAAGAGACTTTGTTTTATACTGTGTAATGATAATTAAAAAAACATTTGAATAATTGAATTCTTAATTAAAACATATTTAATCATTTCGTTTACGAACTTGTCTTAAGTTAGAAATGATTATCTATAGAATGTGTAGAGCGATAAAGCAGTTATTTAACGGGTTTTACACAAAGATAAGGATAAGACACAAAACAACAATGGCACCAGTAGCTTGTGATGTTTGAAATTCGAATACAAGGTCGAATTAATTGAATTCAATCATCGAATATGAATCGAGTCTTCTCTTAATCGTCTTCGGCTATTTTTAAGTACGGAATATATGAAACAATAAATATATGTCTTTTTTTATTCGATTTAAAATAAATATGTGTTTGATGATGTATTTTTGTTTCATGTTCGTATTTTCTCATACATCATGTTTTTTTTATATATAGTTAAATAAATGAAACTCCTTTCTTTTTACTTATTTAACAATATAAGAAACAATAACATTTTGTTTATTTTAAATTTATTTATTGAGCCTTGGTGGTGCTTTGTGTTATTAATCAATACTTATAATATACATATATGAGAGGTACTCTGTCTCTCTGTTAAGCGTTAATGACTAAACTATTGAAAATTTTTGGACGAAATTTGGTACGAAGTTACCTTCACCCACAAGACATAACAGTTAAATCCTTGAATATTAAAATTTGGGGATGACATTTGGCGTGTAAGTTTTATACATTTCATGCGGGTGAAACTGCTTCAGCTAGTTTAATGCAAATTCAATTCTAAACGACGTTATTGCAATATAAAATATGTAATTATAATTATTTTCATATACAATAATTATCTTGGCGTTGTGCTCTCCAAAAAGAGAACCATGGATCCACTTCTGCACAGGAGCTATAAGTCAATTTCAATCACAATGTAAATAGTCGTAGCTGATGGCTTTAATCGATTTCGATTAGAGATTAATTTTCGTCGTTACCAAGCAGGTTTAGAAATACGGAGATTATCATTTAGTTTTAAGAGTTTTGGTATTAAATAATCCACATTGTTTTTTCTAAATTTCCTCGTTTTCTCTTGTTAAAATTTTCAAATAGAATATTGATTTTACTAATTTAATTTTAGGCGCCGCCTTCCAGCCCGGGGCGAAGACTGTTATTCCAGGGAAAGTAATCGGAAAATTCTCTATTCGTATTGTACCAAATCAGGAACCACAGGAGGTCGAGCAACTTGTGTTTGATTATATCAACAAAAAGGTAAAATATATTTTCATTATATAATAAAGTGGTAAGTTTGAAAGTGACACCGATAGCCGAGAAGTTATGTGGAAGAGCAGAGATGGCCCAGTGGTTAGAACGCGTGCATCTTAACCGATGATTGCGGGTTCAAACCCAGGCAAGCACCGCTGATTCATGTGCTTAATTTGTCTTTATAATTCATCTCGTGCTCAGCGGTGAAGGAAAACATCGTGAGGAAACCTGCATGTGACAAATTTCATACAAATTCTGCCACATGTGTATTCCACCAACCCGCATTGGAACAGCGTGGTGGAATATGTTCCAAACCTTCTCCTTAAAAGGAGAGGAAGCCTTTAGCCCAGCAGTGGGAATTTACAGGCTGTTACTTTATGTGGAAGGCGGCTATCATGGTATGGGCATGTAATGCGGAGGAATGAGGAACACATTGTGAGGAAGGCCTTGAGCATGGATGTGGATGGATATAGAGGTAGAGGACGACCAAGGAAACGATGGATGGATTTTGTGAAAGACGATATGGCTAGAAAGAATGTTACTTGTGAGATGACGTCTGACAGAGAAGTATGGAAGGAGAAGACATGCTGTGCCGACCCCAAATAAAATTGGGATAAGGGCAGGAGAATTATGATCATAAAGTACTTACCATTCCAAATCAAAATCAAAATAAACGTTATTCAAGTGGGCTTTTACAAGCACTTTTGAATCTTCATATAACAATGAAGTGAAGCTACCACCGGTTCGGAAAGTAGATTCAACCGAGAAGAACCGGCGAGAAATTAAGTAGTTACTCTTTTTCAACATTTAAAAATACAGTCATGTTAGATAAATACAATTATATATGTATGTAATGTACCCTGGAAGACAACAGGTATTAACTCCACGCTTTTTTATCACCTATAAAATCTTGTATCGAATAATATGTCTTTTTTACCAATGTCTTTTTTACAAATGATTTCAACTTACGAAACGGCAAAGTTAAAAATTATCGTCGGTAAAGAACTTTTCGTTACCATAGGCCAGCAACAGTTCATATAATTCGGGGTTTTTTCATTTTGACGTATTCCTTCCGCGTGTATGTGTGCTAATGAATATTATTCCACCATTATCTTAGAATAGGCAATACATGACGGAAATACATAAGCGCTGTCGAGAACAACGTCAATTAAACCTTTACGGCGTCATAAAACTTAGAACAATACCCAATATTTCAATGAACAATATGTAACTTTCAATGAACAAAACAAGACAATATATTGTTTTAATATAATAAATTACGCAATACTTATTTGTTAGTAAATCTATGTGTATACACAGTGGATTGAATAAAGCAATGGCGATGAATTAATAAGGCGTGAGCATTTTATAAACAATTGAATTTTAGAAATAGTGAATCTTCATCATAGATCAGCTAGGGCGATGCATAAAAATGTCTTCCTTAGCAACAGCTCAGAGAAACATCTCGTAGTTATTCTTCAACAATTATTTTCGAGTTTTCGAAATAGTAATTTTTTTCTTATACAAAAATGACTATTGAACAAAAGAAAATCAAGATGAACCTAACGAACATTGTATAACACCTTTGAATATCTGTTAATTTAATGTGTGTCGAGATGGCCCAGTGAGTTAGAACGCGTGCATCTTAACCGATGATTGCGGGTTCAAACCCAGGCAAGCACCGCTGATTCATGTGCTTAATTTGTCTTTATAATCCATCTCGTGCTCAGCGGTGAAGGAAAACATCGTGAGGAAACCTGCATGTGACAAATTTCATAGAAATTCTGCCACATGTGTATTCCACCAACCCGCATTGGAACAGCGTGGTGGAATATGTTCCAAACCTTCTCCTCAAAGGGAGAGGAGGAGGCCTTTATCCCAGCGGTGGAAATTTACAGGCTGTTGTTGTTGTTGTTGTAACATGTTTGTCGTATGGAAGATGTTCGAATGTTGACGACCGGTGATTTAATGCATGAAATGATTTTGAATGTTCTGATTCCTTTTAAAATGAACGTGATTATGAAACGGTTTGGTGTGACCAGTGGGCGGAGCGCGGGTCACCCAACAAGATGCGCATCACGGCGCAGAGCGGCCGCGCGTGGACCGAGAACCCCGACCACCCGCACTACCAGGCCGCCGCACGCGCCACTAAGCTCATATACCAGGTCAGTGCCGACTTACCTCTCATACCTTACTTAGGGTATGAATGAAACTGCGGATCAATATATAACGCGTGTATATATAGTGGTGCTGAACGATACTCTATTCTAACATTACAAAAATAATAAATAATAATAAATAAATATGAGACAACATCACATACATAACTCTGATCCCAATGTAAGTAGCTGAAGCACTTGTGTTATGGAAATCAGAAGTAACGACGGTACCACAAACACCCAGACCCAAGACAACATAGAAAACTAATGGTAATCTACATCGACTCGGCCGGGAATCGAACCCGGGACCTCGGAGTGGGGTAGTCATGAAAACCGGTGTACACGCCACTCGACCATGGAGGTCGTCAAAAATGTGTTATTATACTAGTATTACAAATATGGATGGTTGCAAATTACATAAGGGAATGTGTACACGGCACAGTATACCCCCTTAAAAAAAATGATTGTAAATACATAATTTGTGTACAACATTATTTTTAAAAGAATAATTAATGTTAAAATTAGTTAAGAAAATGTCTACATACAATACAATTTAATTTTTACAAAAGAAAAAGGCGATACAAATATACAATTTTACTTCTGAATATGCATTTCACGTTAACTTATTTATAAAAATATACATATGTATAGTAATACACAACTTAGATGTAGCATCGGAAAATGCAATGGAATGAAAATAAAACCGATTACTGCCGATTTACACAACCAATAGAAATAGCTCCCTATCGCGCCATTCGACGCTATTCGTTGCTATAGATTCACACGTCATAGAGCATGTACATCGACGCGTCAAATTGACGAATATATTAGGTCATATGATATTACAAGTTATTACGTTTGTGCAAAGATCATATTCGCGTGAGAAATAAATATTGATAATTTGGGATAGCGTACTCAATTCGGATGTGATCGGTTTTACGAATTTTGCCGATGCGACATCTAAGTTGTGTCGTACTGTACCTATAAGCTGTAGCGGTTAAAAAAATTAAATTGTATTGTACAGTAATACCCCGACTTACGCTACCTCGACTTACGCGAATTCGGAGTTACGCGATTTAATTTTCTCGTCTATTCGTTTTTTGTTTGAACGCCGCGCAGTCAAGGTCAAGCGGCGGCGTTTGTTTCTGACTCGTCGTGACAGAAGCCCTCAGTTCGATTGAAAAGGGTTAACAATTTTGGAAAGCATAGACTCCAATGAAGAGCGCATTTTTGTTACAAAACATGGAATAAAAAAATTACTACGATGCTACGAGGAGTTATTACGGGAGAAGAAAAAATCATTGACTTGTCAGACGACTTTTTTACAATTTATGAAACCTTCTACATCAAAATAACTTCTTTTGTGTTTATACATACACTCTATTAATATAGTTTGTCATATTATACCGGAACAAACTTGTGTCTGAAATCGAGTCTTCATTAAACGAAGTCTCGAATTGGGGCCGGCTAAATCTAGTCCATTTCAACCCCAAAAGACGCAAGTTTGCGCGTTAACCGCTAAAAAAACACCATTTGTCGTATCTCCACGATTTGAGAACATTCCGATAGCCGCTACAGGTAGTATCGGAATACTTGGCGTTGATATTTCGAGCCTCGTTCAGTTCCGCGGTCAATTGGAAGGCAAAGCCAAATTGGCTTCAAAAAAGCTGGGCGTGCTCAGCAAGGCGAGACAGTATTTCACGTCGGCCCATCGCCTTAAACTTTATAAGGCGCAAATTCGGCCTCACATGGAGTACTGCTCTCACCTCTGGGCGGGTGCTCCCCAGTACCAGCTCCTTCCATTTGACCGCATCCAACGTAGAGCGGCTCGAGTTATCGACGATCAAGCTCTTTCCGATCTCCTTGATCCTTTGGCTTTGCGTAGAGATGTCGGATCACTCTGCATCTTCTACCGAATTTTTCACGGGGAATGTTCCGAGGAATTGTTCGGATTAATCCCGGCTGCTGAATTTCACCTTCGGACATCTCGCCAAAATTCTAAGTTTCACCCGTACCACCTTGATGTCCGAAAATCCACAACAGCGCGATTTCTCAGACATTTTCTGCCTCGCACAACCACTTTGTGGAACCAGCTTTCGCCGGCGGTTTTTCCGAACCGATACGACATGGGAACCTTCAAGAAAAGAGCGTACTCCTTTTTGAAAGGCCGGCAACGCACCTGCAAGTCCCCTGGTATTGCAGGTGTCCATGGGCGGTGGTAGTCACTTTCCATCAGGTGAGCCTCCTGCTCGTTTGCCACCTATGCCATAAAAAAAAAAAAAAAATTATCTAGAATTAGATACTAATTATTTCCTAAATGATTGTTTTATTTAGTCTCCAGTCCCAGTTAAACATACTTTGTATGTCTTTATATGCAAAATTGTACCCCGACTTACGCGAATTCGACTTACGCGGATAGCGCTCAGTCCCACCTATCGCGTAAGTCCGGGGTATTACTGTATGTAGACATTTCACTTCCACATTAAGCTTCATATAAGCTGGTCTGCTGTATGAGATAGATATGTTCATGTTATATTGCTATATAGACGGATCCCGATATGTCCCGCGAGGGCGGCTCCATCCCGGTGACGATCACGCTGCAGGAGGCCAGCTCCCGCAACGTGCTGCTGCTGCCAATGGGCGCCGGAGACGACATGGCGCACTCGCAAAACGAGAAGCTCAACGTGCGGAACTACATCGAGGGCGTGAGTACAATGCTTATAACTTCATATATACTAAACTATTTCTTTTTATGGTATAGGTTGGCGGACGAGCATATGGGCCACCTGATGGTAAGTGGACACCATCACCCATAGACAATGACGCTGTAAGAAATGTTAACTATTCTTTATATCGTCAATGTACCAACCTTGGGAACTAAGATGTTATTACCCTTGTGCCTGTAGTTACACTGGCTCAATGGACTATATATTATAAATGAGATAGTAACTCTGTCTGTCTGCATTTGGTGAATATTGTTATGAAGTTGAACTTCAAGGAAAGACAGGCTATTTTTTTTGTCAAACACATGATAACCAACCCCTAATAAACGAGCAAACCGCGGGACACAACTAATTAATCATATTTTGTTATTGTTTAATTTGGCCACTGTTTCTTTACAGCTTCGTTTTTCAATGAAAGGCAATGACCCTTTCCTTTTATATTTATTGTTTGCATTCAGTTTAATTCGATATTTCTCAATTTATATTGTCACTATATTTAGGAATCAGTTTTTGTTATATTAATAATTAATTAGATCAGTTTTTGTAGTATTCTATACCAAATATTTTGGGCCATCAAAGTTGATCCTTCAAAAACTTACACTAAATTTCCAAATACATAAAATAATATACACATTAATTCATAACACATACAAACATTTTTATTTTCAGATCAAACTTTTCGCTGCCTACTTGTACGAAGTTGGAAATCTTCCAAAGTAATCGAAGAGATCTTCCCTTCGTAACATTTTGTATTGAAGTCGGTGAACACTTTAATAAATAAACGTGTTTTCGTCCAATACTTTAATATATCTATGATTATTGTTGTATTAATTTAGTGTCAGTTTACATATACCATGGAGGTTTTACATATTTACATCGAAATGTTCTTAACATTCCTTACTAAGTACAAGAGATTCTGTTCGCATTTTACGTTCAAACGGAATGCGACGTGCCTTATTTATCAGCATAATATAAACATGACATTAAGACTGTTCGATTAATATTTTAATATGTAACGTGTTGTTCATAAATTCGAACTTAATAAAGGCGAGCGTTACAGCTTCGGTTCAAAGAGGCTCATGTGTATAATTTGGTCAAAGCGATCACTGGTATGTGTTTTAATACTATTTGCATAATATTTTTTATGATTTTCGCTTTACTCGGTTAAGAACCTTGTATTTTTATATTATTTTATTCTGCATAATAAAGTTTGTTAATTTATATATGGTATTTTATTTCTTAAGCTGGGATGACCCAGTGGTTAGAACGCGTGCATCTTAATCGATGATTTCGGGTTCTTAACTTAATTTGTGTTTATAATTCATCTCGTACTCGGCGGTGAAGGAAAATATCGTGAGGAAACCCTGCATGTGTATAATTTCATCGAAATTCTGCCACATGTGCATTCCACCAACCCACATTGGAACACCGTGGTGGAATATGTTCTAAACCGTCTTCTCAATGGGAGCTTCTTAGCCCAGCAGTGGGAAATTTACAGGCTGTTGCTTTACTTTTACTTTTATTTTATTTCTTGACATTACACAGATTAACAAGATTAACTTGACTATATTAATGTATTATGTAATGCAAAGTATATACATTTTGAGGTTTGTTTCGTTCAATCTACTTAATAAAGTTTGACTAGTTAACAAAAGACTACCATCAATATAATGAAGCAACGCTAACAATGTTCTACTTTTTAAATAAAAAAGTATCTAATTCCAAATGTCTTAACGTGAATGGAAAACTTAATAAGAAAGCACAAGGCATTGTTAATGAACAGCATTCCTTAGTATAAGCTTGATAAACTACAAACCGTCTCCTAATGGAAGAGGAGGCGTTATTCCAGCAGTGGGAAATTTACAGGATGTTACTTTTCCTTTACTTTTTTTTAAACTACTACGGGGCCCTAATTAATAGATCGGTATATTTATTATTATTTGGATTTGACATAAAAATATCTTCAGAAGTGTACTGTGAACAATTGCAATTCATGATGGTCGAGCTCGCTGTCAAACAGCCGTGACTTGTTAGTTGCTATTGTTGACTTTTTCACGACAATGTACAATCAGAATAAAAAACCTTCGTCAGTTTTCAAATTGATTCCTTTATCAAGTCTCAAACTGTTAAGTTTTAAGTCTAAAGCACTAAACTGACAAGTGCATGTAAAATTAAACTTACATAGTATGACAACTAGGTTGGAATAGTGTAACATCTTTGGACTACGTCTAGTTTAATATCGACATGAAACCTTTTAAATAGCGTAATTAGTCATTACAAATTCAAATTAGATATGATATCTTCAACTGAATTGTCAAAATATATCTGTCAGTGTCATATATTCTCGATCGGTAAAGCTAAAACGCTTAAACTGAGCACACGAAAGTAGATCTTAAGGTGAAAATCCTTTTCTTACTCGACTGTGCGTCAAAACAACACAACTGACCAAACTAAAAATATTGAATGGAATCACTTCGATCAACAATATTACAATAAAAACTGGAAACTCGATCGGTTTTGTATCAAACCCTTCGTACAAAAGAATAATTTATTTTTTCCTGAATGAGGGTAGGTTACAGCAAATATATGTATATTTAATCTTTTATCTGTTCATATGATTTTGGTAGTGAAGGTGTAATGAATTTCAATAAAAAAATCTTAAGTTTATCAACAGTAATGACCAATACGACGAATCGTTATATACCTATACGGTATTTCCATGGAAATGCCGTAGGTAAAAATAAGATTTTTTATTATAAATATTTTGCATTCGTTCATACATATTCAGTGGTGATTACTGTATGCGATTACGTGGCATTGATGTATGGCAAGATTTTCAGGGAAATACCGAATAAATAGAACGACTTTTATCTATAAGTTTAGTAATTGCATACCTACATACTTCAACGTTATTTTTAAAACACGTTACAGTACTCAGAAACTATATAATTTATTCATAAGCATTTTAATACGATCATAAAATAAGGATGCAGGATTTTTATGTTTTGTTATCTCTGGGAAATCATTTTCCTTTAACAAATTTAATAAGTAGATAAATACAGCAAGGAATACGTCAATGAATTATTTATATTATAAAATAAATAAGAACTAATTTAAGTAGCTATAAAATATATTTCTAGTCACAAGAATTGTTATGGTTTTATAACTTATTTTTCTGTTTATACCTACTTATTTAATTTCAAATTACATATATCTAAGTAACTGTAGTACTTAGTAATAAAAGGTTTTTATGATATGGTCGATAAACATAAAAAATAAATAGATTATGTTAATATATATTGTTATTAATTATAACAAAGATTCCGTTAGTAATATCCGCGAACTTTTTGTTTGTCCGAAGTTTTTTGTTTTATTTTAATTTAGGTAGTCGAGCTGCATTAAGTTAAACTAGCGCGTATTTAATAACAAATTACCAAGAATAATTGTTAAATATTTACACAAGGCATTAAGGCAAGGCGTTCTGTGTCTTGTGTTATACTAGATTCATTTTGGCCTATTTCAGAAGTGGTTAATGGTTATGTCTTGAACGTAAGTTCCTGTATTGACACAGGCTGATAAAAAAACTGGTTGCGGCAGCAAATGCATCATTACCCTAAAACAGATAGCAATGCCAACAATGGTAATTGTTATTGTATGTTATAATTATAGATAATTGATTGGAGTTGTTATTATTTTCTTTAAAAACTCAAGTTAAGTCAAAACAATTAAACTTTTTTGTCAATAATTTCATAGTAAACAAAAGTATTAAAAAAACAGTAGCAGTCCAATAATCTTCTTTGATCTCACACTGTCTATACAGGTTTTCATAGGTACACCACTCCGAGTTTCCGACGGTTCGATTCCCGGCCGAGTCGATGTAGAAAAAGTTCATTAGTTTTCTATGTTGTCTTGGGCCTTGTTGTATGCGGTACCGTCGTTACTTCTGATTTTCCATAACACAAGTGCTTTAGCGATTTACATTGGGATCAGAGTAATGTATGTGATGTTGTCCAATATTGAATATCAAATATTCTACTCAGCTTTACTGTTTCTTTTATAATTATTTAAAACACTTAATCTGTAATCTTTAACAATACCATAATCCCGTCTGGGTAGGTACCACGTATTTATCACATACTCTACCTCCAAAAGCAATACGCAGTATTTTTTTGCTCCGATTTGAAGAGTATGGAGTGTATCTAAATGATATAACATCTTAGCTCCCAAAGTAAGTAACGATTTAACATGAGGTGACCCTATTAAAATACATAATAAATGGCACAACGTAAGAAAAAAAATAGAGGAATCTATTCTGGATGAAAGTATTTGTCTTAAAAAAAATTTATTGAAACTTTAATTTCAAAGTTTTGCTTTTACAGTCAATATAAATAATTTAACTAAACATTTTATTAAAGGCGTTTATTGAGTAGCGGCTAATGCTCGCTTTTCACTTTTTTTGGATTTACGCTTACTAATGGAAATCATCTTTCGCCCATATTAAGATAAGGTCAAATATTAAAAAAAAGGGATGTATGGTTTTAATTTGCTCAATGCCTAAACTGCTATATTTCCTGTATAACGTGTAATATATTAAATTAATTATTATTAAACTCAACGGGTGTTATTTTTATCATGATTACGGTAAATACAATATTATTTACCGGCAATAATTTAAATGCATCTTTTGTAATTACAATGAGGTCGCTGTTAACCTGGAGTCTGATAAGAGAACTAACAATAGATCAATCACGCGAATATCGCGGACTTTCTAACTTTTCTAAGTGAATGTCGGCGTTCCACTAACACTAAGGTCAGAAATATAAGACGATTCCTCATACTTATGGTATGCGAAATTAATATTACCGAATGCAATATTTAGTGAGGTTGAAATATTATTCCACATATTTATTTATATAATATTTTTTTGTATGTAAGTAATTCAGCGTTTCATAATTTATTTGATTATATTCGCGGTTAGTTAGTTTCAATTAAAAATCCACTTTATTATTGAATTATCCATAATAGCTATTTTTATGAAAATATCACTATGAAAAGAGTAAAATATTTATCCACAAAACACAAATTCTGACAATAGAAAAACTAATATCGTATCATTCTTGGTGTTTCCTAAAAGGAAAAAAAAGTTAAAAATTCTGGACCTTCCGATTGAATTAATCCATTTTAATATTAATATACTAAAAGTTATTGTTTACGTTATAACTACCGTACTTTCACGTTCGGGTCATTCGATCGTTTTTTGCTTTGATTGAGCCGTGATGACCTACTAGTTCGAATACTTAGATCATTAGGGGGTCGAAATTCATGTCTCGGTTTTTTTTAAACCAGTGATTTGTCATTTGTAATAAAGTAACAGGGGAGATCTTTAAATTAAAAAAAAAATGCTCTCTATTACTATACTAAACCTACTTATCTACCCATATTTTGTTCACATTTGGGGTGCTTATTTGGTTATACCGATATTTTGGCACCAGAAAATGTAGGTTTTACCATGCTCTTGGACATATATGATCACATATATGTCTTATGATATATAACAATAAAAAAAGAGATGAAGAATAAAACGTGTAAAAATGGATTTCCTAAAGTATTTATTTTTTATTTTGACTTAATTTTTAGTACATATTGAAAAATCAAATGTAAACATAAATATTGTAATGCGATTTTTGTTACGATAAATCATAATACTTTTTTGTCTTAAAATAACTTACAGACGAAGTAAGTAGGTACTTAAAGATATTAAAGATACGTTTCCGTTATAGGGTTTTTCCTCGAATTATAATGAAACCGGGTCAAAGGGATGTGTTTAGTTTGCGTCGTATAAAGTATCCAACGGTACGTAAATAATACGGTATATTATGGCTATATGAGCAATATTAATAGTGCATAGTCGCTCACCTATCTACCACTTGAAATGTCTGATAAAAAAATGAATTTATTTCAGCTGTTCAGTTCTGTTGTCATTGGAGCCAGCGCAGCGCAGTTGATTCGAGCACGAGCAATACCAGTTTACCAACACTAATAAAAGAGAATAGCGGCTGGTCCTCATTTAGTCTGCCTCAGAGTCTCACTCGAACAAGACGTTAATTTTGCGCGAAGATATCACAGACTTATATTAAATCTAATACTAAATCGAAAGAACAAGAAGACCTGTGGATTAACATTTCAGGAAACAATTTTGTTACATCTTTTATGGAATTATTATTTTGAACGCCATAACAATTGAAACGTCGCCTCGTCTACACAGCGGTGAGTCCAGTTTTTTTTTTGTAATATGTAAATATTTATTGAGTTTCTTCATACTATGTGACTTGAATATGAGACCATAAAACTAATTTTAAATTGTCTGCTAAAGAGCCAAGTTTATTCGAAAATACGAGGAAAACGTCTATAATTTTGAGTCATTGTGCCGCTTGTTTCACTATCAATGTGTCACTTGAGCCTTATTGAAGTAATTGTTTAGATAACCTACCATACAATAACACTGATACTTCTTATTATTATTTACTTAAAATACAGTTTATTAACGTAAACAGTTTACCATTTCTATTTTTCTTCGTTAAATTTTATCGTGGTTAATTATTAAAACATTTTCTATATTTGCTGTTAGTACAAAAATATAATAAAAATATATCATCTAAAAAAGGGACAAAAACGTTTTGAAATAAAAATGTTTGGTAAAGTTTTGGTACCGGATTCTGTTACGGGCCTAATAACGTAATACTATGAGTTACGTTACAGTAAATAGCTGTATTTTTCTTCGAAATATGTATGTTAAATGTAGGAGTGGAAAGTGTGCCGCAACCACTATCCCCGCTCGATATTTTATACCTTCAATCACATAAGTATTAGATGTACTAACAATACTTTTCTCGTGTTTACTGTGAAGCATATTTTACAAATACTTTTAGAAATAATATAATTAAGAAGTACATTTTTATAATAACAATTTAAAAATAAATCAAGATTTATCATCGGTATTAATTGACAAATAATAATTTATAATTAATTCTGAAAATATTTAAAATTTGATTGAAAATTCAACAATCATAATAACACATTTTGCATCGAGCAATGTATACAATGTAGGTAAATAAAAAAGTATGTAGGAATTTACTATATACATATTCAAACTTTACGATTTTTTATTCTTTTATTTTGATTTTTTTTTAATTTGTTTTGTTATAAAATTCTTCTATTTGAATGATATATGCCATTCGGTTTGGCCTTTCAATGAAAGTGATCTCCTATCGTATTTTGTTATGGAGTTTTTTGGGTTTTCCAATATAATATACTTTTGGGAGTTGGCTTACTTTGTGTGTGTCTAGAATTAACAATCAACAATTATCTACTGTGTCACGCTAATATCTCTACCAGGTGCCAATGTCAATGTTTCTAAGTAGGTACTTGAAACGCTTTGGCAAAATTGTTGATAAATCTCTCTATGGCACACATTTTCAGAGTTGATGAACCAACTCAATCTCTTCACGCGTCTAATTCTTTGTACATATCATGGCTATTCTAGAGCGACTTCTGTTATATCTTATAAGCCTAAAAGATCGGGTGTTACTGTCACACTTCTATAGTTATTGACAACGCAGAAGTTCATACCGAGCTCCCTTGAATTTACGAAGTGATGGATTAATAATCTATTCCAAGAGAAAGCAAAGCAGAATACACAATATTTGCAAATTGTTGCGAAATAATTAGTCGAGCGCTTGATTAATCGATGGTATTGACTATGGTTTTGCGAAAAATTGGCGATTTGAACAAAAACGTCATCTAATCTGTTATTGGAAAATTAAAGTGGATATAAATAGTAGAGTTTAATAGTGTTGTAATATATGTATATGTAATAATATAATAATCATAGTCTCTTAGTAATGCACGATATTACTTATTTATTAGCAAATTCCATGAAATACGTAAATCTAAAGTTTGTATATTACTTCTTGGATTTGGTTGGTATAGACTGTAGTACCTTTAAATATGGAACACATGTATTAAAAGTAGGCATAGTTAATAAAAATTTATGGGAACCGGCGATCAATTTGGTATGATTTCTCGTTCATCATAATGATATGGATTTAAGTCTAGATTAATATGAATCGATTAGGTTCATTCAAGTAAAGGCTTACGTGAATTTAATAACCTGATAGTGTAAATCCGGGAGTTTATATATAACGATTGCCACCTGTCAGCCGAAATCTTGAAAAAAACGCGTTTTTGCAAATGTCTCATATGCGCTTTGTAGTAAGTACAAAGCTTTTTGTAGGACAATATTTTAATATAAAATTTATTTAAAATTATGTTTTTCGAGATATAGTTATTTGAACAAGATGATAACTTAATGAGTGAGTGAATGAATAAATAAAATGATGCATTTAGGTGTAGACAACGTAACATAGCGTTAATATCAACTTTTTATCTTATAATAATGCAATTGTTTAATATAAGAAGCGTAAGACATTAAGTTTTTAATTGATAATATGTAAATAATAATAAGGAGCCGAGATGGCCCAGTGTTTAGAATGCGTGCATCTTAAACGATTATTTCGGGTTCAAAACTTCAAACCCAGGCAAGCACCACTGTATGTGCTTAATTTGTGTTTATAATTCATCTTGTGCTCGGCGGTGAAAGAAAACGTCGTGAGGAAACCTGCAATTTCATCGAAATTCTGCCACATGTGCACTCCACAAACCCGCATTGGAACAGCGTGGTGGAATATGTTCCAAACCCTCTCCTTGATGGAAGCGGAGGCCTTATCCCAGCAGTGGGAAATTTACAGGCTTACTTTACTTTGTTACTTTACCTTTTTTACTACTTTATAATATAAGAAGCGTACTGATTTAGAACTATTGTTAATGACATCGTTTTTTAAATTTATAAGTACTTAAAAAGATATGGGAAAGCTGTACAAGGTAAAGCACAATATTTCCTGGACAAAGGGAGGCAAAAGTTTGTGGTATTTTACATTGTCCGAACAATTTAGATCTACCTTGTTACCACACTCTATACAGAGTCGGATTTTAAGGTGTGGAGGCCCCGGGGCCACAAAGCAGTGAGGGCCCTAGACAAACAGAAGCGTGAACACCCTAATAATTATATTATTATGAATTACTTAGTTTTTTTTTATTTCAATCAGTAAGCTATGAATTGTTTTGTATTTGTATCGGTAACTTTTAAAATATTAAATAGTAACATTATTATAATTTGACTATATCTCAGTATTTGTTAACTTGCTGAAAACTGTGGCCCCCTCTCATGTGGAGGCCCCAGGGCAGTTGCCCCGGTTGCCCTCCCCTAAATCCGGCCCTGACTCTATAAACCAAATCCTTTAATCAATCGGTATATACCCTGCTAATTTACTCCGACTCTGGGATATCTGTTTGAAAACTGAGTGAGTATATACTCAGCAGTAGGCTAGGCTTAAAACAAATTTGATGATTATAATTATGATTACCTATGTCATTTCAAAGACGGTGGTTATTATACACAATTTTTATGATAATTTGTAAAAATAATAATGTGAAAAAATCCCGATAACAATAATAACAGTTATTATTACTACATTTGCATAGCACATACATACATACATACATAGCACATACTTGGCAAGTGTATTGGACATATTTATGTCCAATACACTTGCCAAGCTTAATTTTTTGCAATCGATATTTAAAGAAAAAAAAACTGTTGGTAATGCTCAATTTACACAGTAGGTACTTATGTTTTACAAAAGTCCTGCTCGGTCGACTAAGTGTAGGATTTACATAAATAGAAATAATATGAAATTATTTTCTGCTGCATTTATTTCAAAAGATTTTCATTACATTGAATTCACGAGTAGGTCCTAATAATTTGACACGTTAAGGATAATTTTGCACTAAGTACGTAAATATTTAATGCATGAGAATATTAATTCACATATGTAAAGTAATGCAATTTGAATTAACATACCAACCTTTTTTCTGTCAAAATAATAATGTCACTGGCATATTACGTAATAAATAAAAAACTATGTCTGCTATTGATTCGATGTCAATAACATGGACCGAACCCATCGAAACTAATTGTAAATCTGTCTGCGTATTGTCCATGGCATCGCTCTTATGCAAGTATTACAAAAACACCCGGACTCAATAGCGTGCGTAAGCAGAAGAATCTTATCTAGTTTCTACTAAATTAAAAATAAAAGCTTTAAAAAAATCTAGAATAATCTAGATATTATTCGGTGTTACCGTTTTTTGAAATGTAATATGAATTATAATATAAACATATTTTTAAAACAGTTAAAACCGGTCAAGGGCAAGTTGTTCTTCAGCCAAAATTGTTTCATATTATTTAATTACCGTATATAACTAATTATTTTCAGTAGTCCATCATCTTATCTCTCTCGATATATTTGTGTCAGTAAGTTTACAATTTAAAATATTTTGTTGTATATTATTGACAGCTTAATACCTGTTAAATCAAGTAACGGTAAATTTTGACGGAGTTGGTATAACATAATTTTTTTTTAATTTGACGTCGCGGAAATATAAAGTTCTTTTTTGTGTATTTTTAAATAATTTCGCATTTTATGAAAAATTCATATGTTTATTTTGGTCATTAAAATTAACGTTAGTTTTAAACATGTTTCGATTCGGACTTAACATTCATTAATACTCGTTCCACGATAAATTAACACGCGAGTTTAGTATGGCTTTATTTAATTTAATTACAATTATTTGAGTAACTTAAGGCTTTGTGCAAACCCGTCTGGGTAGGTACCACCCACTCATCAGTTATTCTACTGCCAAATAACAATACTCAGTACTGTTGTGTTCCGGTTTGAAGGGTGAGTTAGCCAGTGTAACTACAGGCACAAGAGACATAACATCTTATTTTCCAAGGTTGGTGGCACATTGACGATGTAAGGAATAGTTAATATTTCTTATAGCGTCATTGTATATGCGTGATGGTGACCACTTACCATCAGGTGGCCTATATGCTCGTCCGCCAACCTACACAATAAAATAAAGTAAACATTATATTTTATGTATTTACCACAAAGTCTAGGCCACATTTTATTGAAATCACTTCAGCCGTTCAAGTGTGGCCGTAATACCATTATTGTAATAATGGCATTATGAAGATTATCTTAGAAGCCAAACTAAATCGATGTTTGATAATAGTTTCGTTTCTTTAACTTCTCATTATAAATAAAAGATATTTCTTTAAAATACTATCTTTGAAAAATTAATAGAATTGCATTGATTCAATGCATACTCCAACGCAATTCTATTTATATTTTCAAACATGTTTAAACCCAAAGATCATTTTAATGACAAAGATAAATACATTTATTTTCCTCGATGTCAAATTGCTTATCTAAACTACATAGTTTAAAACAAAATCGCTTTCTCTGTCCATATATGCTTAGATCTTTAAAACTACGCAACGGATTTTGATGCGGTTTTTTTTAATAGATAAAGTGATTCGAGAGGAAGGTTTTTGTATATAATACATGGAGAATATAGATGTTGATGTTTCTAATGAGATGTCGTAAATAAATAAAGTCTATAGTATATTTAGTACTAGCATTACACCCGTGAGAAGTCGGGGCGGGTTAATACAGAATATAGTTAATCCTTTACGAGTTATCATTGAGTATAATAAGTATTGACACGCTTTGTGGCCGCTTGTTGTGTAACGAATGTCGGTGACGTGTTGACTTTCTCCGCGCGCTGATCTGCAACACGAAGGGAAATACGCGCATTATGAAGCTATTGTCCAAGGATATTTGGGATTCCCTGTTTGTATTTGTGTCATTGTCGGTGAATTAAAGAGTAATTGTAACACTTAAAAATGTCCTTCTTTCAATGTACTATTTCCGTTGGAACATACGTGAATATTCAAAAATGACACATCCTTGTATGATTATACTCTGACCGGATCTACCTGTTTGGTATATAAAGATATGCGAAGGTGAAAATAATTTGCAATGGATAAATGATTTTAGAAATATTTTAATTTAAAGAACAATAAAGATTGCTTGATTTAATAATTTTGTAATTCTATTTTATTTGAATGAATATATAATATTTTATATGTATTATTTCATTGAACAACATCGGAACAAATTTACTAATATTTATCTTATAAATTAACATCATAGCGTACCTATGACATAATTTGTTTTGACGACAATCAATTCTGTGCGCTCAATAGTTCAACGATATGAAAGTAGGAGGATCTTTCTGGGTCCAAATTTATGTTAAATTCAAATGCTTATTTTTAGATGAAAACAGTTATCCGTATAAAAAAGCAATATTCTCGTGTTTTTTAAAATAAAATTTGAATGTTTACTATAATAAAACGGTTCGTGTTTCAGTATCGCACGTAAAGCCCCAGTATAAATAGAATTCGACATAGATTATAATTAATTAAAAATTCATACGTAATATGGACACGACTCAGATGGGATTTCCCATGTAATGCTCAGGGTTAACGCGACCGTGGCGTTGCTAATGTATCGTGACAAATCTTCTACAAATGCACCATAAAGGTTACTTGTGACGTGTTGGGACGTTAACATTGTTTACTATTTATTGTAATTCAAAGATCAAATATATACTAATAAGCAGGTTGTTAAGACAGGATTTTATTTATAAATTCTGATGTAGTTTTTGTTGGACGGAGCAAAGAGCACTTACAAAAGGTCATGATCAAAATTTTTACGTAGAAGTGTTGTCGCTACGGATTTTGAAGTGGGCAACATTATAAAAAAAAGAAAACATTGGCGGGAATTTAAACTCGCGCTCGGCAGAATATGCTGGAACCGGGAACATTGTGATAACTTTAATTTTCATTACTGTATCTCTTTATATATTATTTGCTTAATTTGAATAAAGAAGAACGTTATTAATATAAAGAGTTATCTTTCAACAATTAATTAACAAAAATAACTTTAGCTTACAGAAGTCTCAATAACGCAACGTTTTTATGTTTAATATGCTATGATTCATTATCTTAGTTTCTACCCGGCGTCCCCTCCACATCGTAGCATGACAGCACTAGAAAGTGATTACGAAATGTTAAAGATGAGATGAACCAACTTCTATTCGGCACTGGAAAAAATGTTTTGAAATTTTCAAAGGGTTTAATATTATTAATTGATTGATTTATTTTGTTATCTATATAAATACGCGAAAAGAAAACTTAGTGCCCCTTTTTAAGGCATTTGCATGGAGGAGTGAGCGATTCGCATCAGTGAAAGTTTTTATGGAGACGCAACGCAAATGTCAAACTTAAAAAGCAAAATTATTGACATTTCTTTGTTTTTTTTTAATCATAGCAATAACAAGGTTTTATTCAACTAAGCCTCATTATTCCTGTATTTCGTATCGTTAATTTTTTATTTCAATAACATTATTATTATAAGATTTTAAAAACAATTTAATAAAAGTTATATTCATATAATTCTAAAAGGTATTAGTTATTACTTAATTATTGGGAAGTAATAATAATTAAAGCCCTTGGGTATAGCTTCCGATCGTGTCGATTTCGAAGATGAGATTATGAAAGTAAAGGAATAGAGAGTTATTATATAACTTTTAATTTCTGTACACAATGTGTACTTTGTATAAATTATTCAATGTATAATCTTTTGTTTCAGAACCAAGATGCTGAAGTTAGGCGTACTATTGCTTTTCGCTCTATCGACATCTGTTAACAGTCAATGCTTTTACAAAGATGACGCCGCCAAGAAACCCGACCCAGCTGCTCGTTCAAGCTTATATAAAAATCAGTTGGAATTCACACTGAATCTTTTCAATACTATAAACAATGCTGTTCCTGATGACAATATTTTCTTTTCACCATTTTCGGTGTATCATGCATTACTTCTTGGTTACTTCGCCGCGGGTGGACAAACGGAGAAATCTTTAAAGGAGTCTCTTCGCATATCTGACACCCTGGTAAATATTTTAATACTGATTTTTAGAGCAAGTTATTCCATTGAAAACTGATCTTGTCGTAAGGTGCGGATTAAAATCCTAGCCTGCACCACTTAATTAGCTAGTGCCTAATTTGTGTTTATATTTATTCTCGGTCGATGAAGGAAAATATTTTTTTTCACATACACGTATTTCGCTCCGAACTCGAGACGTGTTGAATAAACATCAAACTTTTTTATCATAAAGCCTCTGCCAAGCAGTGATATCACTTTACTATTTCATGCATATGAATTGTTTGTTTTGACGCACGAATACATTTGAAACGTAAAAAACTATGAATTAATAAAAGTACCTACATATATTTTTATTCTTATTTGACATTTGTATCGATTGTGTATATGTTCAATTACATAATATGTCACAGAATGAATGTTTGCTCATGCCATACCACGCCATATTTTCAGGACAAGGTGAACTTGCTGATGGCATACAAAGTTGACAAGCGGTCGCGCGCGTTCAACAACAACAGTGACAGCTACGAATTCACGAACGCCAACAAGATGTTTGTTGACAAAGAACTTCAGTTACGCCAGTGCCTGCTTGACCTACTTGGCGAAGAACTCGAGCCACTGGTAATAATATATAAAGAAATTTTCACCTCATCTTTTCAATTAGATACGCTAATTATTTCTTGACCTACATTTGAAAGTTTTTATAGTCATCTTTACAAATAATAAAATTGGAGTGTCTGTTTTTAATATTAAAATAGGCCTTTTTTACTCAATACTCATATCTAAATATATAGAAAAGTTGAGAGTTGAATGTGTTACTTGCGCTATATCTAAGAGACGCAAGAGAGAGTAAAATTTGGACGTAGTTGTAGCCGTACTTGCGACACATCGCATTCAAGGTATTAGCTGAGTTAACAAAGCTGTTGTCTATTGATTACTGTGACTAAGCTCTTCAAATAATGACAGTGTTAGGTAGGTACTCATACGTTACTGTAAAGAAAATTCAAATCTAATATTTCTATTTAGTAATATTTATACTTGAAAACTATATTAGCTTGTCTAGCGATGTAAACGTCTGCATTAAGACCCGTTTTCGTTATTCTTCTATACTAAGTCGTAAAATTAGTAGTAAGATTCTTTCTAATAGGAGGATTTGCTTTAAGTAACTTGATTTATAAATCAGTCACCCATGGGTTTTGTGAGATACAAATCATTATCTACATCTTGAATCATTGGATTTAGATGTTTTTTATCCTATTATTTTTCAAATCATTGTACACAGTAAAAAACATTGCTGTATGGCGATAGAATTACTCGGTAGTACCTACCATACCCGTTAGTTTTATCAGTTTCAAATAAAGACTATTGGATGGTACCAGCGTTTAAAATAAAGCTTTCAACGAGTAAAATAATTTCCGTATAATGTACATACACCGTTCGTGCACTAACAGAGCGACATGATTTGAATAAAGAAAACAACGTGTTATACACTATAACCTCTTTAATTTAAAGTCGCGTTATATTATTTACA
Source organism: Vanessa cardui (assembly GCF_905220365.1). Taxonomy (NCBI): domain Eukaryota; kingdom Metazoa; phylum Arthropoda; class Insecta; order Lepidoptera; family Nymphalidae; genus Vanessa; species Vanessa cardui. Next base: position 7,433,240 of record NC_061124.1, read on the forward strand.
GAACTTCCGCCAAAGCCCCGAACAATCGCGTCAACATATAAACGATTGGGTGGCTCGCATCACCAAGAACAATATTAAGGACTTGATACCTGTAGATGGTGTGATGGACACTACGAAACTCGTCCTGGCTAACGCTGCATATTTCAAAGGCGTCTGGGCGTACAAGTTCCCAGCAGAGAGGACGAAGAAACAAGTGTTTTTCGTGTCTGAAACGCGCCAGACCCTCGTACCTTTTATGAGGCAGAAAGGGATCTTCCACTACAGTAACTATTTTTTTTTAATTATTATTCTCTTCTCAATAATTGCAAATAGTGAAAATCAATAACATAATTGAGACACACACAATCATTACAAATAGTCTTAATTATTGCCAATACAATTTATATGTTTTCTATGAAAGTTTGTGCCATTCGTTTATTGATATTGTTTGCTTGCAGCGGTTAGCGATGACCTCGGCGCGCAGATCCTGGAGCTTCCCTACAAAGGCAACGACATCAGCATGTACATCCTACTCCCCCCATACTCCATGAAGGAAGGTGAGAAAAAACAAATTTCGTACTCAACAAAATAATGTATTTTTAGTTTCTTTCCAGTTTCAGTTAAATTATTTATTATAACATGACTTATTAGTTGTTTGTTAGATTTGTTTAAATCTGGAATGCCAAAATTCGTTTTCAATTAAACATTTAACTAAAATGAAGGAAAAGGAATTATTTGGAATTTAAAAATTATTATACGTTTTCCCTGATGCGTTGCATAATGTCATTTAATTTTTATTACATACTGTACTGTAATGTGTCAGTCCTTACATATATATTTGGTAGAAAACATGTATACGAAACGTACTGTTTTCAACTATAATATTTCAACTATTAGTATTTTACTTAGTATAGAAATTTGGATTGTATGATATGGGTAAGAAAGTAGAAGATTCAGTATAAAATTATTTAAACATAATCTGTTCTTGTTCGAAGGAGTGACGAATATAATCGCCAACTTGACCCCGGAGCGCCTCTCAGCCGTGGTGGAGGAAAGTTACATGGGCCGAGAAGTCGTCGTCGAAATACCTAAATTCACCATCGAGAGGCATCTGCCCCTAAGATCGGTAAGTCAATTTTTCTGCTATATAATATTTTATTTATTATGGTAACATTGTAATTAGTCTATTAATTACACGTAAAATATCAAATTTATTAATAAAACGACATATCATATATGGGAATGCCTTAGAAGAAAAATGTTCATTGATTGATTATCACATTAACTTTCTGTTAAATAAATCAATTATAAATAGGCTCGCTGTGCTTGTCCCTACAAGCAAATGGCTGTATCATGCCTTATTTTATATTCCGTGTTTTGATCTTATAAGAAATGTTTCAAAGGGGCTGGCTGTGTTTGTTGTTTTATTAGACGCGTCCTATACGAAAACGCAATTCTCGACATTTGTTTACATTTTTGTTACGTATGCACATTTACAACTGAAAAGTTGTTATTTTAGACTGAACTTGAGTTGTAAGTTTATGTTCCTGTATTGCCAACACAAAAGTAATTTCGATCTGAAGAAATACATTTTTTTTCTGTAATTTTAATCCAAACATTGTTTTTTTTTAATGAATATTTTTTTTGTTTGAATCACCTAATTGCGATGCACGTGAACAAACGTTTAAACAATAATAACAATTACTGTTGGAAATAAATATAGTTATTTAATTATGTATATTAATTTACCTACATATAATTTCATCATTTTTTTATCCAAGAGACAACACACATCATTTAAAATAAATACATAATAAAATCTATTCTGGAGAGTGTTTTAAATAAACAGATAATTAATAGAAAACTTAAAACATATTTTTAATAATGAGCTGGCATTCGGAATATATTAAAGGACTCGTGAATTGTATAAGTAATACATTTTTTATATTATTTTTTCCTGTATTATGCATTTTCAATTATAATTATTATATATTGCAAAAACGTGACTTGCTAATTTGTAAATAGAAACACATAATTAATTAGTATATATTGAATATAAATTTAAAATGATTGATATGTTTCTTATTTATAACACATAATTATGATGTTGTATTAATCAATGGTTATTATAAATACTGTTTCTGTGCAATATACAATATGCACTTTAATTAGGAAATTTATTTTTATCTTTACATAGTATAAAACAAAGTCGATTACTGATGTCTTTCCGTATGTATGCTTAGATCTTTAGAATTACGGAACGGATTTTGAAGCGGTTTTTTTTAATAGATAGAGTGATTTGAGAGAAAGTATTTTGTATGTAATACGTGGACAATATTGTAAATAAACACTGATAATTTAGACAATTTCTACTATATTTAGTATTTATCTATATATTTAGCATTGCATCTGTGCGAAGCCGGGTCGGGTCCCTAGTAATAATATAATAAAACTGAAAACGCGACGATAAAGTAGGAAGTGTGTTAGTAAAACATAAAAGTATTAAAAACTTTTTTCTCTGAATTATTTCATTCGAATTTTGAAAATTCTTCATCGAATGAAAACATCAGGAAATCTCTGGTGATTGAAGAAATGTTAGGGTTAAATAATTATTATCATTTGTTTCAAATGAGTCTCTTATCTTTTTATCGTGCATTAAACTTTAAACACAAACAACTTGCAATAGCAAATATTGTTTTATCCATTCAGGATTAAATATTTTTTTAATGTATAGTAAATACTTATTTAAAAAAAAAATAGCATTGTCGGGTTTAAATTTATAAATTTAAATCAGAATTAAAAACAGCTACATGCTATATAAATCATGATCGCGTGAAATCCTGGCTGTGAAAGCTAACTAGATCTAAAACGCAAGTGTAAATAACTTTACAAATTGTCATGTCAACAGAATATGATGAAAAATGCGGCAACGAATAAAGTACGGACAGACAAACGTTTCATTAAATTAAATAGACGATATAATAAATTGCAATTCATGAAAACTTACAAAGTCGATACAAAAAAATCTTTACATATTGAGGAATCAAAAATTTTCTTGATATTTACATGGCTAAAATATACCAGGTGCACCAGGCCGTAACTTTACTGTTGATAATTAATACGTGTATACTATTTGTATCAAATCAAATCAAATCAAAATAAACTTTATTCAAGTAGGCTTTTACAAGCATTTTTGAATTGGTTCGGAAAGTAGATTCTACCGAGAAGAACCGACGAGAAACTCAGTAGTTACTCTTTTTTAACATTTAAAAATACAAAGTCATGTTAGTTAAATACAATTATTTAAATTAATATATCCTGCGTGGAAGTCAACGGATATTAGCTCCACGCTTTTTTATCTTCTATAAAATCTTGTTTTGAATATTATGCTTTTTCTACCAATGTATTTTTTACAAACGATTATCATACAAATCCCTACTGAACGTGTTCTAAATCTTTCAATATTTCAAAGGTTGCTTAGACTATGAAGTAGTTCATGACTAATTTTTTTAACTATTAATTTTGCAGATCCTAGACACAATGGGCGTGGGTGACCTGTTTAACTCATCGGCGGACTTCAGCACGCTGTCTGATGATCACGGCATTGTTTTCGATGACGCCGTTCACAAAGCAAAAATTCAGGTCGACGAGGAAGGTCAGTTGAACCAGATTTTATTCAGATGTTTTCAAAAATGGAAATAATTTATTGACTTTACGTAAAGTATATTCAAACATACAGTTATTTTGTTACATTTATACACATAAAAAGTTGGTAACATTAAAAATAATAAACGAGTCCTTCTATACGTTGAGAATATCATGAATATGATTAACAATCAAGACTCAAGAACCCGCTATATAAGTGTAATGCATATATTTTATTAACAACATCTCAAGTAAAATGTTGATACAAATTTTAAGTACCAAAAGATACGTAACAAAGTTTTTTAACAGATACGACTATTCAAAGATGATTATTAAAAGCCACGTTTTAGTTTTACCGATATACCGTTTAAAAGCAAAACACGTCACTCATTATCCGTGTCAAGTGTTTCGTGGACTCGTTCTTAATGATAGAAGGAATCATATTCAAAAGGCATCTTTGATGTTTGCAGGAACGGTAGCGGCGGCTGCGACTGCCATCTTCGGTTTCCGTTCGTCGCGGCCAGCCGAGCCGAGTGTGTTCATTGCCAACTTCCCCTTCGTTTACATCATCTACGAGCGACCTACCAACTCCGTCTTGTTCATGGGAGTCTACCGAGACCCCAAGAAGTAAACTTAACGTGATCGGGCTATGGTGACATATCAGTTCTATCTTAGTCACAATTTCATACTAAATTCGATGAAGTATTTGTACTTCTTAACAAAAATGTGTTAAAAATATCTATTTTTTTGTTAGTACTCTTGATGTCTGACTCATTTATCTCGAGCTAATCATGTCTGTAGCCTTATTTTAATCGCCGTTTTCAAGGTTTTCAGTTTTCCTTGTTTAAGAATTCACTATTTTGACTTTAACGATAATTTAATTTAAATAAACCTAGCTGTATATAATATGTAAGGCTGAATTTTGGAAAAATATTTTGGATTTCTTAGCAGTGATGTTACCTGTTGCCGACTTTAATAAATATTCGTTACTTATAAGAGTGAGAGTAATATTTATTTATTTTATTTTAACTCTGATATGACATTGGATTTATTAGCGATCGACATTGTGTTGTCATTGTTAATTAAGAAATAAAATAATGTTTTTTTATATTACTTATAAATACATTCAAGTATAAGTAGTTATAAGTGTAGTAAATTATTGTAACGCGATGATTATGAACTAGAAAATAATAACTTTAAAAACTAAAATAAATGACATTTTATTTTTTATTACAAATGCAATTTTATTTTCTTACAAAATCCTCTTCAGTACGCAAACTTTAATGCGTGTACATGTCACATATCACAGATTATAAATTTTCTTTATCATTTAAATTTATTTAAACAACAAACTTAATAGAACAGTCCCTACAACTTCGTTTAAGTAGCTTTGTTAAAAATATTTATCCAACTTATGATCAATATTTCATGCACACTTTAAAAGAAATATTCAAAATTTAAATATCCGCCTACCTGTACCAGAACAGGTTTGGTCGGATTAGAATAATAATTGCATTAATGAGATAAAACGAATTCTGTGTCCACTTTGGCTTTGTTTAAGACTATAAAATAAAAAAAAAAACGTATTTGTTTTTATTAACTTATTTATTGAACATTATAATCTGTAGACCTTGATTTGACAAGTTATTATTGGCATTTAGTAGTTATGACGTTTTGTTTGTACGCAGAGTATTTAGCCACAGAGATTATTATGCAAATGTTGTAGCTACTCTCTTTAAATTTTGTTCTGACACGATAATTGAGTAGGTTTAATATTGATAAATTAAAATAAGTAATCTAATTGTTTTCGTATTTTTTTAATACAATCTAATTTAATGCTGTTTTTGCCACCACTCCACGCAGTTGTGATTTACACAGTAACTATTTTCAATTATTTTCTGTACACCTTTAAGACTTACTGATTTAATTATTAGGTAAGTAAAAAAAAATCGATCTACAGAAAAAATATCTCAAAAATTCATTTCTAATAGTTCATATGTTTTATTTTAAATAATGTAGAACACACAATACCTAATTTTGAGAACACTTTCTTGTAATTATAGGGGCATACTGTGTATTAATCTACGAAATGTGCATAGATATATATTCGTGTACAATTCAAATACTCATTATAATTAAAAATACCCAAGTCAATGAATTAGAAACTGAATAGACTTTCATAAAAATTTAAGAGGTAATTAATTTGCCGGTTAGTTACTGAGTCGGAGCAATCAGTTTCCTAAGTCCATTAGCATCGTTGTATGCGAAATGCGATAATCATTCATCATTTGCATGCTTTAAAAAATATGTTCCTTTAACCGGAGCTGACCTTACTAATAACTACTGATTACATAGTGGAAAATCTCTTGCTATAAAATTGACGACCCATCGTATTTAGAAAGTTTGCGTGCTTCATAATAATCACAAACGGCTGTTTACATCTTTTAACAAGCATTCGTAAGTTTGTATATCTTATAGATGCAGTGTGCGTGGCTCGATTCGCTTGTCCGGCGTGTTGTTTGTTTGTTATTTACATTTACTGTCTTCGTAAGGAGATAAATACAAATGAAGGTTCCGTTTCCACTTGCTTTCATGCATTACGCGGTATGCATTTAAGTGACAAGTATCCATTGATGTGTTTACAAGGTCTTAAATCAGATTTCTTAACAAGCAACGCTATTTCAATTTATTACAAATATTAGCTTGGTACCTCAGAGTATGTGGAAGTTATTATCAATTAGAATAGTATTTAATGATATACCTTAGCACCTCCAGTTGATTGAACTAATGCGTTACGTTAGCACTTGCAGAATAAAACTACAATATAATTATTGGTACTTGCGCCAAGGTCCGAGGTAGAATACCTACTGATAAAAGAATGTTTGATCTGTATCTAAATATATACATACATACAAATATATGAAGCTAAACTTTGTTTATTCGTATACGTCAGTCTCAGGGTCTATCTACCAGTTCCACTCAATGGAGTTTTATAGCTTTCAATAAGTCATTTATTTAGAAAATTTGTAGTCTACACAACATCATCTTACGACTTAATAAATAATTTTACTGTTTGACAGTGTGATTAAAATAATTATATTCGTCTTATGTTTGGACGGATTGTTGAGTAAGGTCATCGATACAAGTTTATAATAAAGACACAACTCTGCAGTTTATGCTATTAGAAAAGTTAGAGAGCTTAATGATCTTGATACCGCTCATATAATTTTGATTATTTTCGTAGTATTATGTCATATTGTATATTACATTAGGGTGACGCTAAAGATATGTAATCTGTTACTATTTTACAAAAAATAACTCCTGGGTCTATTTTTAATCTTGGAATTCGAGACCCCTTTCGGGATTTTTTAATAAAGTAGAAATCTCACATTCGCGACACAATATTTTTACAACAATGTTATGTATCTCTACACTAGACATAAAGATAAGCTTATAACTCCAAGTTACTGAGTCAATAAATCCTTCTTGGGGCGAGGTATTCGTTTCTATAATAAAATACAGTAGATGTTTTTAACTTTACAAATGATTTGAATTTTTAAAATAATTAAAGGATAATATTTAAAACAAGATTATAAAGATAATAAAAAAAGTGGAGCTTAACTTTCGTCTTTCAGCCATCTCATCATTCAATATATCCCATATTAAACACATTATTGTACTGAACTGTAATGAATACATGTATAATGAATCTGAAATGTTGTAAATGATTAACTACTGAGTTTCTTGCTAGTTCTCCTCGGTAGAATCTTCAGTCCGGATGTTGTGTGTTAGCTCTTCTTAATATAGTTTTGTAAAATGACGTTTCAAACCAAGCTTGTAGAACCTACTTGTATAGAATATGTTTTGATTATGATTTTTGATTGAATCTTTATATGCTTTTCCTCTGAATATACATTACTAATCCATTCATGCGATTATGATGAATTATTATACGCATGATAATTTTCCTATTCCAAATTAACCAGTTTTGTATGTTTGTTTTTCTATATAAACTTTAAATACTTAAAATCTTTTTCAACCCGTGCCAAATCCAAATAGCCAGTTTACAAGTCGCCACATCTTATAAGAGTAGCAACTTGAATGTGAACAAATCTAATAACATATTCCAATCACAGGAGTGTTGATAAACAAACCTTGATTAACATATTTCTTACAATTTGCTAATAGCGCTACTAGATATATTATGCACGACAACCATTTTGATTAATATATCTCTACCTAACTACTTACATTCATTATAATTCTACTTCTAAAATTCCAATTGGAACTTCTTTGATATTCAATATTCAATTTTTTCATGAGTCCATAATGATTATTCAAAATCTTGAGTAATGATATCATGTCAATTCAGTGACAACTTTGTTCATTTGTCTTTATTCATATGATTTGCATATGAAACTGTTATTTTCTTAATCCAATTTAATACATTTTAAACTGCAGGGTATATCCCATAGAATGTTTTTTTTTTAATTTTAATATACTACAAAATTGTATTCGTGTAAATGAAAATAAATAAAAAGTAAGAAATAAAACGAATAGGTATATTGTTTGACTGACCGTCGACACAACGGTGACAACAAATATAAAGGAAAGATAAAATTTGTTATATAATGATTATCCCTTTCGAACAATAAATTCATCATTTTATTTTTAATATAGTAAATACTCTTGGAAAAATTAAACTGATCGAAGATCGAAGAAGTAAAATGCCATTTGATTATGAATACTCTCCTGAAGATGTCACCTTATGTGTCTAATAACTTGATCATTAACATAAATCAGTATTGACACATTAAATTAACACGATACTCCTTTAGTGGCCTAAGGTAACATAATAATTTAATTTTAATTGAACAAAAGTAAGAAAACCGGTTGTGAAACTTTAGTCTAGTCGTACAATTTGATGAAAGTTAATTTACATTTTATTACATTTAACAAATTAAATACTTGTTAAAAGATTACATATATTTTTTTGTTATTTACTCACTTATGGCGAAGATATAGAATAAGCTTGAGGCTTGAAACAATGAGTGGAAAGCGGTTACTTACATAGGTAAATCCATCGGAAGCGTTGTCGATAGCATCGCTCTGCCCACAATGGAGCTAATTACGACGTGTGGACGCTGCGGCCGGAACACGGCCGAAACAATGCCCGCCCGCGCCGAGACCTGCTATCTGACTTTATATGCGCCTTTTGTTCACTTGTCTTACTTTTATCACAATAGGATTAAGCGAATTATTTATACCATCCACATACTAGTGTGCTATAGCCATACATAGCTGTATAATTTTGTGTTATTATTTTGCATTTGTTACCGTTATATCATATAGATAGATTGTTTTATTCCGTTAATGGTTTGAAAATGACTTCCATAATTATATATTTTTTGTGATATACTTTAACGTTTTGTACTAAATCAAGTAGGTACTATAATACTTGTTCGTGACGCTATTGGCTTCCAATAGTATTTAGCTAATTAGCAAAATGTAATAAATTTCATGCAAAGTCATCGTTGGTAAGTTTTTGCTAAAATATATTTCGTATGCTGATCACGCATTCATTATTAAATAGTTAAAACTTTCACTCTATTTTTAAATCACAAAGACTATTAATACTGTAACAAATTATGTAACAGAATAAAAAAATATATAGAAACTAAATAAATTACGTATTCTAAATCGTTTTGACGATTAGGAATTATAATTGTGGTCTTAAAATGATATTTCAAACTAGCAAGTAAAAAATGACCAAGACTGTGCGTCTACTTTTTAAATAAGTCGGACTGACTCTTTGTTATTCTAGTATTAATGTAATAATTAAGAATTATCGTTGTCTGAGAACTCGTGCGGTACTTAGTTATACATCTTTATGTGGTTTATAGCAGAGGTCTCTCGATAAATATTGCAGTTCCGTATAGCTTAAATGTCAACGTAAATCGACGATTATTCATAGTTATTTTTACAGTTTAACGTTTTAATACTTCATTTAATTCAATTTTATTTACTTTAAAATTATTTTTTTTATTGAAATGTAAAATGTAATATTTATCTCTTTACTTGATTGCTTAAAAATATGAATTTTAATATATTTTATTATGGTAAAAGAATTGCTATGAAAGTGATTTTTTTGATGCACAAAGTTTGTTTATATTTCTTGCTTCTTATCAGTATCTATGGGTTAATCTGATCATTGAATGGAGGCAAATTTGATCCTTTGACTTCCTAAATTTAAAAAAGGAGGTTTTATTGTTATAGGGATGGAATTAGGAAATAAAAGATGATGTTTATTTATATTATAAAAACATTTTATTAGCAAACTTAAGTAGGAAAGTAAAAAATATAAGAAATTTAATACAAAACTGTAAATGTGTAAAAATTATGGTAGCTACAAATTTGTTTACGTTACGTATAGAGCTTATATTGATACTGATATGGATGACCAGATTTAAGCGAACAATCAAATAGGCAAATGCTTTAATTTCACGTGAAACTTTTGCATTCTTCACAAGTAAAAAATATTTCATTAATCTTTTACACGTACATATATTTGTAATAATTCGTAAAAACTGACATTCCTTGTAAATAATCAATACATTAAAAATCAAACTGTATGTGTGAGAGAGATGCAGAATGCAAAAGATAGGCACGTACAATTATAGAAGCATTGGAAGACCATAATAATTTTGTCCAGCTTCAACTTTTAAAGCTGTATCACATCCGCTGTTGGTGGCAGCCGCCCAATGACATCTCGTTTTGTATGGAAGTACCCTAAACTGTCTCTTAAGCCAACTGTGATACGGCGAAGAGCCTTAACTTGGCGACTGTACTATTTTCACTGCATTACCTTGCAACTGACACTGTATCAATAGATATACATTAGTAAAAATCACAGCTCGGGTTAATCGAAATAAAATTAACTTTTGTATTCCCATTTTCGTCTTAACCGTAATTATATAAATAAATAATAAAATTATTGTACAGGACGGCTTCAGTTTAACGATGAAGTGAAACGTCATAATTTAGCAATCCACGTATTGAGCAACAATGAAAATTCCAAATAAATAATAATATATTTACAAGGTGTCGGCAACTTCCTTAACAAACACTCCATTACACTTCCTCGACGTCCTCGAATTTAAGTTTCTATATTAAAATTAAATTACTCTTATTTCGATCAATAATAATAGAAATCTTATAAACAAAGAATTATTAATAAAATATAATAATCAACTCAGGAACAAATGCAATAATAATCGATTAAATTGAAAAAAAAAATCCTTTTCGAATAAGTATTCAAAAACCAACATAAATTAATATATTACATGAATATATTAACAACCATTTATGCAGTCGCATATTATATTAAGGTAGCCATAGTTTCTTATATCTAATTGGTAAATCTCTCAAATGTTTCTTAATGCTTACAATATAATATCTATAAATTCGCTAACATTTCAAATATCGTCTAATGAGATACAAGAGAATAATTTTTACGTCACAAATTAGTTCCCCACTTTTTAACCTCTTGGTTAAACGTACATATATACAAATAATGAGTATTGTTAAAGGAATTCTCTAAAGTTCTTATAACTATTTTACAAAATAAAACAGACAATATATACCATGCACTAAATTCTTTTAAATTTAAACATATCCAGTGAAATATGAAATTATATATTTTAAAGAGATTAAGTCGTATCAAGAGTATTTATTTTACATATAAATATGTTCGAAAACTTTGAGTACCTTAATTGTTTTACAGATCAACCAGTCCCATCGAACATGCTTGAAAAGGCAACATTTTAGTCATCACAAACGTTCACATAAATATTACACTTCAATACAAGTCATGTAAACGACTAAGCAATAATTATAATGCTTGTAGAAAATAGTCTTTAAGTTACATAGAAACTTTTAAAGGCAGTGTTCCGTTACTTACAAAATAAGATCATATAACTTTATCGGAATTTACTTGGCAAGAAAATAGACTCATACATCGAAGTAATTACGTCTACCATATTCTATTTTTTTTTAATATAAATAAAAATGAGAAACGAGTGAGAATTTAATGAGTATTCGAAGGTTTATTTTTGTGATATAATTTTAATTAAACGTTACTTGTGCGGTCATCACTTAACATAATACTGAAATTGTGACTCTGTATCGATACAAAAGAATAAAAAAAATATTTATAAGTTTATAAGCTGCACAATTTGACCACCCGGACATCGAGTTTCTTCCGCGTCGCCACATAAAGTCTGATTATCTTAAATGTAGCCCGTGACTGGTAGTAAAACTAATATCAGTTTATGTAACAAAAAAAAATCGGTACGTATAATCGACTTAGGAGAATGATTTGTTTCTATTTTATTGATTTTTACATTAGAGGATTAGAAATTATTCGCATATATAAATATAAACACCGGGAAGAATAACTTTTATGTATATAGTTATTTTTTATAATATACAAATATTTAGAACAATAATAATTGAATAACAAATCTAGGTAATACGATAAGGCTAGCAGTTTGACGCCGCTGCGATACACAATTACTGCACTGTCACGACACGATAGATACCTATTATAAGAGACCCACGTTTCCTGTTAAAGAGGTCGTTCGGATTTTTATTAAATTTTTCTACATAATATGCATCGTAATCTCTTAATAAACGATTCAATATATAATGATATCGAGGTGGATTATTATTTATAAAATATTCATATTTGTGATTGAGAAAGTTTTATTCTATAAAATTTGTTCGGTCAATCAAAAAGTATTTAATAGTTTAAATTATAAGCAATTTATGGTTAAAAGATTGTTTTAAAGAAATAAAAACATCAACTAAATTTCTTGTTATTTATAATAGGTACTCTTATAAATAGTAGGGCGCGGTGCTGCACGAAAGGAACAAAGAAAGACCAATTTGTTAGACGAGAAAGGGAGCACCATTTTAAAGACAGCGATTGAATCACTCGTATTTGAAATTTATAGCAATCTGGGTGCAATCAGGCCTCTCTCAATATCGGGCGAGAGATTTAATTTCAGGAATGAGTTACCCTTCACCGTACTTTCCGATGTATTGTATAGCCATGTAATCGATATTTAATTTACAACAAAAGAAGATTACCAAATTGATAAATGTTACGAATAACGCTTTATAAAATCATATAATTCTTTGCAAATAAACTACGATATAAATTGGTATAAAAAAGTATCTAATGTCTAGTGTAAAGATAAAGAGCTTCAATTCACGAGTCAGTATGAGGAAAAAATGACTAAACTGAGAGCAAGGTGGTATAGAGATACGATAGTCGGGCGGTGAAAGATAGTTGGTACTGAATGTTCGTTCTTTTACTTTGTTTTTTTTTATTATTATTTTTTAGAAAGTTTGGTCGGTCGCGCCGTCGGAGAAATTATAGTGCGGGCAGTCTATTGGTAATCCTAAATTTGCTCATCATTGTTGGTTATTTATTTGATTACTTTAAAGTATTATCTATGAAAAAAAAATACATTATAAATATATATAATCATAAACAGTTCATGGATAGTTTTATGATATCAGGAACCGAACGAGTAGTGCATATAGATAGCCTATAATGTGATGATTTGCAATCTATATAATATGACTTATTTAAATGGAATGTAAAGTTTAAACAATATTGTATTTAAAAACACTTACTTGTACATGTATATAGCTAAAACTAGCTAAAGCTAAGAGTAATCGGTAACGGGCGGAATTACATACAAATTAACAAGCATGATATCGGCTGAGAATCTTTACGTAATATTCTTGCCTTAAACGTTTAAATTATTAATTTATTTAGCACCTTACCAAATTCATCTGTGATATTTCAGCCTTTACGTGTTTGATTTAAAAATACACTCGCTATCAGTCATTTAGTTCAATTGACTACAAACGTGAACGGAAACATGAAGACGGGATGAGCGGTTACCGCTGTTTGGTGGGTTTCGAGGCGCCATTGGCAGCGGCGTTTTTCTGTGCAATATGAGTCTGATAATGTTTTGCGAGATGCGCCTTTTGTCGAAAGCTTTTTCCACAGAGAGAACATGTGAAAGGTTTTTCGCCTGTATGTGTCCTTACGTGAACATTGACGGAGTATTTATCCTTAAAGCCTTTCGAACAAATGGAACAGTAATGTAGAGATCTCTCCTTTCTAACTCCGTTCGACGTGGATGTCGCAGGTTGAACAGCCGTACCCGACTGCACTTGAGTCGATGGTGGCGAGGTCTTGTTTGGGGGTCTTTTACTGTATTTTTTGCCAAGAGGTTTCGTGCTCGAGACAGTTGGCGAAGCCGTAACTATTTGTAAGCGTTGAGGTAACTGGACTTCTCCCGCCGGAATCATAGTTACTAATTCGCCGTTAACGTGGTGAATATTGTACACGCTGCGCGTCGGGTCAATTGGTTCTACGGTGCAGAATGGCTGAACTGATTCACCCAATTCTGTTGCTATCCGTTTTAACTTCTCGTAATCGTCTGGATAACTGGTATCCAACTGTGAAAGAATAATGTCGTCAACACTTTGCGTTGAAGTGGGATTCTCCCCGTTAGCAACCACAGCTGCGGTAGGTTCTTCTAGCAGTATAGATATATTGACATTGCCGTTTGGTGGACCCATTGCCATTAATAGTTCCGCTTCGGTGTCTTTATTATCTGGATACATTGATGGTACATCAGCTTTATTGTTATTGTTTATAATAACCCTTTTTAGCTCTGTTTCTGCGTCAAGTTTGGTAACAGTGTTTTTTTGTATTGTACTATATCTTATAAAAGCTTTTCCTTGCAAGGCACTTCGCAATAAAGATTCATTTGATTCAGTATTTTGATCAGTCAATTTCCAATCATTATTATTGTTATTGTATTCTACTTCTAACAAAGTTGGCGCACCAATGATAGTGCTGTGTGATGAATCGTCTTTTTTATCATTACTTCGAAATTCATTTTCATCATAACTGAAAGGTTCCACTTTTACTAAATTCCTTGTACTTAATTCTACGGTTGGATGTTCCGAGTCTCCATCTTCATAGTTAAAACTTTCTACTTTTGGTAGAATATTTGAGTTAAGTGCATCTTGACTGAAATCGTTAGGAAATCCATTCATATTCAATATCGTTTCAAGGTCTAATGAAGAGTTTTGTTCCAAATCTGTTGGACTTGACATTGAAACGTCCTCTTCTTTTCCCCAATTATATGTACGATTCGTACTGGTTTCGTTGATGTCTTGATTAAGGACAGTCAGTGTATATATTTGCCCGTCAGTATTATTACTAATTAATTTATTTGAAATAGCTGTATCGGTGCACGTGTGTGCCCCATTCATTTCGTTATCTTGATTCCAGTAAAATTTGTTGAGATCTTCCAGCATAGCAGTCTCTAAGCGATCCCTGTCCCGGTCGACATTCCATATAGAATCAAAACTTTGAAGCGGATTAGAGCTAGTGGCTGTTGTCATGCTGTTGGTTGGCGATGATTGCACGTTCGTTACACTCAACAGATTGTTGTTGTTTTGTTCCTTAGGCTCTTCCGACAGCAAAGGGTTCGATCTCGAATCTGGTGATTCCATGAATACATTAACTGATCGCATTTGTTGCTTATATTGCGCGTCAGTTATTTCATTCGATGTCACAAAATCAAAAAAATCTGATTTTGACAGTTCTGGTGCAGTGGCCGTCATGACTACCGTTTCAATAATGCAACCGAGAACGATGACTCGGTATAGGTTTTTATCCAATACAATTACATTAAGCAATCACTTGCTGTGTTTCTTTTATTTTTGTACTAAAATAAGTAAATCTAAGTTTAAATAAGTGAGTTATATTTAACCCGATATGACTTGTACTTTTATTGGCAGCGCTAGCGCGTCGGTAACTAACAGTGTTTATAGTCTCGGCTTGGGGTGCTACTCAAAAGTGCCCAGTGGACCCAAATTAACAGGCGGACCAATGGAATGTGCAAACTTAATCCGAACGTTCCTTTTTCCCATTATTCACCCCAAACCCGTACACTGCTCGTGAAAGATTCAATTCATCACATTCACAGAACGGGTAGTAACGTAATTAACAATATCCATTATCATCAGACGATGGTGAAATCCAGCGAAGGTGTCCGATGTTTATATATCTGAAAAGAAAGAAAATAATAAATTAGTTTTTTGTCAATACCGAAATTCGAAGATCACGATTAAGAATTAACTTGATTTTAAGTTGACAATATTAAAATATAAATAAATCGTATCTAAATGTTTAATTAATAAGCCAGTCGGTTCGTGTGTTTAGATCCTGTATGAAACCAGGGCGAGCGAGTCACGCGCGGTGCCTACCAGGCATCACGTAACGCCTTCGCCCGCGCCGCGGCTCTCGGCAAGCACTATTATGAATAAAAGAAACAAAAATATTGACCATGTGTACATATACAGATATGTTTTGAAGTGAGATTTTTTGCGTTCCGTTATTCTGATTGTTGGCTAAGCGATTGCTACATTCTAAATTTTACTTGACTTTTCCTTATTTCGAGTCGTTATATCAAATAATTTAGTAGCTTCAATAGACAATGTTTTTACTTTTATTATTGTAAACGTGTACGTGTGTACATGTGACTTGAACTAATTTATCTTATAACAATAATTTCTTTTAATAAATAAAATTTATCAAAAATTTTGCGTATTAAAATATAAGCGCATACATTATTACACGTAAAATGAGAAAGGTCTGTCAAACGACACGATGAATTGGAGCAAGCCCGCGAACCGAAACACGTCGTATAATATTACATCTGTTAACTGATCCAATTATACGTCGTAATTTATATATATGCGAAATATTGTAAATTTATCATTAAATCTATACGAAGCGATGCCTCACGTACTGAGTTATTTAAACGATACGTTTTTATCTATATAGAAAAACTTAAGAGCGTTTGCCCAGCAATGGGATTTTTTTATGTTCCTACACTTTTACGTGAAATTATTATACAGATATTCTTATAATTTAGTGGTTGCTTTCCTTATACGAGTAGTCATAAATGAAACTTAGATATTATTTAATATCGATCTATTGTTTGAATAGTTAATAAAGTTTAAGCACATTTTAACAAGGAAGAGTGATATAAAAGACGTTTTCATATAATACAGTATAATATCGTAAGATGCCTCAACGTCGTACGCCGGTGCTGAGCTTATGTTCCTATGTTATTATTTATCATTTGACCCCATGCTCTTTACTAGATGAAATTACTATCCACGGTTAATTATCACTCGTTGTCGCAACTTCAATTTACCACAAATAGTGGTTAATATATTTTTGTTATCCACTAACATTGCTACATAGTAAGAGAAGTGAGTAAATTTGTATAATGAGGATCGTAAATTAATCTATATACTCGTTTACATTACATTGGGTTAAAGCTCGTAAAACTCTGAATTCAATCAGTAGTTTACGTCATTGCATCACAAAGGTATTTAAAACTAAATTGTGTACCGCGTTAGCGCGTTACGACTAAGGAGCTAAGATATTTGCTCATACGAGAAATGTCATATAAAATGTATTACGTATTAATGTTATTGCCGTCAGTTCATAAATGATGATAAATAAATATGGCAATGCTTTGAGAAAACACAATATGATTTTTTGTCCAAAACTTAGTAAGTATTCTCGTAACCTTTGACCAGTATTAAACAACAAGCATAAAAAGTTATTACACAAACACATATGCATATATGTATATAGTAAGTTTATTCTCGTAATCATTGTTGGTTGGGATACTGTTATAATAGTTAGTTTCATGTTTCAAATTAAATGGCTTACCAGTATTAATAGTAAAGTAGTAATTATTCCGTGACTAAAACATAATTCATTTATTTAATGTTATATATAAAACCATAAATAGAGTCGTATACATATACTTAAATTACAAAATCATGTATTGGAGAGAAAATACATTAATCTGTTCATTGAACATAAAGCTACTTTTAAGTACGGTGTCGATTCATAGTCCAAGTAATATTCGTTTTACTACTATTAAAACAGGCTATAAAGTAAGAAATATATTCAATTTTACAATAATTATATCTTCTTCTTTTCCTGCTCCAGGCTCATTGGTAACTAATCCGAGCATTGAAGACACATTTGAGTCATTTGGATAGCGAGAAAGCATTACAAATAATTTTAGTGAAGTGTTGTTATATTATTTTTTAAATATTGAAAAAGAGTAATTACTGAATTTATTGTTGGTCCTTCTTGGTAGAATCTACTTTCCGAACCGGTGGTAGCTTCACTTAATATAAAAAAGTTGTTAAATCACGAATCACGATACATAAGCGCATATAAAAGTCTAATTGAATAAAGTATACTTTGATTTCGATTTTATTATTCTAGATATTTTTGTGATTGTGCTTAAATAAATATCTTGTCTTAGTATTTTATAGTAGCAAGGGATGAGAGTTTGATGCCTACTTCAGCGCATGTGGGTTAACGAGCATTGCGCCACCGCTCCGCAGTCGCCACGCTGCGCCTCAAACACAAGCAATTGGACCACGACACAATCGTTTTGTTATGCCACAATCGATATGAAAATATCACCATAATGATAATGCTTCTCGTTTCCATTTTACGATTTTCGTCGATGATGATGTTAATTATTTTTTTACGTTGCGAAACGGAATTAATAAAGCGATTTTGTTATGTGGCAACACCCAACACAATATTTATATTTTTTAAAGTTAAACTTTGCTTTATGCTGTGACTTTACTGTGCTTAGCTGTGAAACAAATTCTATGGAGATTTTGATTGCATTGGTTCTGTGTAAGGATTGAAACGATTCTGGTGCGAAATAGCTTTTACTTCTGACATTTGTAATAAGAAGCATGCGTTTAAATTTAATTTTCACCTTCTGTGAAATAAAAAAAAACGCAATAACAATTTTTTGAAAACATAGATTTTCCTAGCAAATGTTATCAGTTAAATAATGTATCTTCAGCGCATATTATTCTGAATCCATTGGCCAAAATAAAAATAAAATTATAATGTATATTTAAAAAAAAAGCACGATGTACCGCTATTGGTTAAAATTATGTATATTTTTATCCCAAGGAAAGATCATTGGTTAACATAGGATAATCAAAACAGTTTTATATCCAACGTTCACGCAACCAACTACGACACTTCTGATCGTTTATATTTAAATTTAAGTACCGATTATATTTTAATAGATTCGATTTAATTATATAATTTAGTTCTTTGAAAAGTTTATGCAGTCACAAATATATTTCCTACTTCTTTTAATCAAGATGATTAAAATTACTAATACCAAAACAATGGAACACAGTTCACTTGTATAGGTACAGTTTACCATAAAATTTCCTCTATTTTTACCTATTAGTTAATACAAAAACTCAAGTATATCGAAAATTACACTGAAACAAATCAAGACCAAAAAATAAAATATGGAAACCAAATTTTCATGTTCATAGTACTCATTTAATAGCAAGTTAAACAATCTTCACATAATTTTGTTTTATGTATGGCGTACATATTCTTAATAATTATATATATATATATATATATATATATATATATATATATATATATATATATATATGAGACAACATCACATACATTACTCTGATCCCAATGTAAGTAGCTGAAGCACTTGTGTTATGGAAATCAGAAGTAACGACGGTACCACAAACACCCAGACCCAAGACAACATAGAAAACTAATGATAATCTAAATCGACTCGGCCGGGAATCGAACCCGGGACCTCAGAGTGGCGTACCCATGAAAACCGGTGTACACACCACTCGACCATGGAGGTTATGTAATCTTAAAGCTACTTACAATTAATTGAAATTATTATTTAAGACCGATAAATTCATGGATACAGTATCATTTTATCAAACATAACTTCTCAAGTGTAATCAAATCCGTAAACCAGTAACATGAGTCCAATGAGCTTGTACGTAAATTTAACTATAATTTTAACAATCTAGTTTGTAATAAGTTATCTCGCAATCTCCCTATAAACAAAATACTCGGCTAACTATTGGTAAATTAGGAACGCGGGGTATCTCTTATCTTAATTAACATTGAGCTGCGACCTCAATCGTAACTACAATACTCCAATTTATCTTCAAAAGTGATCGAATGATGTCTACAAATTGTATTGTATTTATTTACTGCAAAAATAAGCAACAATTAATGGTATAATCTCGATGGAAGCGATAGTGTCGCCTGCGCGGCTGCGGGCTCGCTGCGGACGGTGATTTCGAGCCACGATACGCTCTCAACGACAATGCGACGGTTTTAATTGGCGCTCTTACATAGACATGTCTTACATCGACTTGAGAAGCTGTTCGTTTTCGAAAACGGGACATCGAAATACACGCGCAGGTGCGCCACGAAGAGCGTGATTGGCAAGTAAATTTTCAGTTGTCACTGTGATTTATGTAAGAGTCACAGTTTACCAGTATTTATTTGAGTTATTAAGCACTTATTGCGCTATAACAAATGCAATATCGTACTGAATATTTAAATGCGCGATCTCGATTTATAATATAAAACGATGCTTTTATTTCAGATAAAATTAATTTGGTAATTTATAAACTATACAATGTGATTAATAACATAAATAGTTCCAGTGATCCGTGGATAACAAGCGGGTGCTGTACTAAAATGGAACGCTAGCGCATACCAGAACGTCATCACGTCAGTTGAGATCGGCCGCACTTGAGCGTACTGCTCACCTCTGACATTTCAATGAAGATGACCGTTTGCTTGCTAAACTTTGATCTTTCTTATACACGTGTTTCTTACGATTTTATGTCAATTGTTATGTTTTAAAGTTCAATAGCAGTAAAAGTGAAACGGTGATGATGATTTCCTTATGCGTCATTTCGATAAATGTATGACGACGTTGTATTTCGAAAGAATTTTATTTTATTTGTCATTATCTTAAATTGGTGCGAACCGAAATAAAACTCGCATAAGAAGCTAAGCTGTAAAATTCCCATGGATTAAAGAAACATAGCTTCTTCAAATCGTGCTGATTTGAACAAGTTACAATATAAATTACAATTAATGTCTTATTCGAAATGGATATTAATTTATGCCTTCAAAATTCGATTTAGAAGACAATCTAGAACCAATATTCATAACGTAATGTAAGTAAAATACTATATAGTACTTTGTATCAGTTTGTTTATCAAAGTGCGACGTAGCAATTTAAGAATCTAGATAGCATTTAAGGAATCGAATATATGGTATAATTAATTAATACAACAAACACGGCACATTGAAATGCTTCCACTAAGGTAAGAGCAGGACAGTTAGGTACGACTATGCAAGGATGTATAATCCATTTCAGTCCTTAATGTCTTTAGTGGATTACTTACGCGATCGTTCGGTAACTGGAGTGCGTCGAATTCTGACGTAAAATATGGTTGAGTACATTTAACAGTATCGGTGCTCGAGTTTCCCACGCGGCTAGCGGCTTGTCTGCTACTGGCATTCAATGACTACACTCCTATGTATGTATCTACATAAATGAATATCATACTATGACTCGTTATATGTACTTCCTTTGATATTTACGACATTACATTATTACAAGTTATAACTTAATTTACTAAAGTTGTTTATTTCATAGTATTTCGAAGTACTTATTTCATATTTCTTCTAGGTATTTATTTTATATTATATCAAATTATTTATTTGTACCTAATACATTTCTACATATATATAGGTTGCCAAACGTATCATTTTAAATTATAAAAATACTATAAGTATAATATTTTTTTCAAGAAATGAATATTATTTTGTAATATTTAAGACTTCAATATCAAATAATTTCAAATTGTGATAGGTCGCTTGTTGTTGGAGTCAGAAACGGTAAATTTTCAGCTTCTTACGAAATATCTATATTGTACGATTAGACCGATAAGGATCAATCACGATGCTGTGTCGAAAAGATTGTCCTACATTGCAGGTGCACTTACAAAAAAGAGAAACTTGCGGTGTTGGAAAGAAAATCTTATTATCGACATAAGGGGCGATATTCGAGACGGCTGCCTGCTCCAGTTACAGAAAACGCTCCCCCGATTTGGATCCGGTTTGCTCTTGTTTCGTGCGAACCTACCTTCACTCTCTTAGTGTTTAATCACTGTTATTTGGTGTACCCTTATACTTATAATATATCGATATGTAATTGGATACTGTGAGGTTATTTTATCATATTTTCAGTTACTTTATGTTTGGTTAAAGGACAATCAAAATTACGTGTTATACTGAGAGCTTTTTTGATCTTTCGTTTTAATATTAATAGGTTTTTTATACTATGAATAACGATTGAGAGTATTTCAAACAGGTAAAGTATTGTATTGAGTGATTAGGAGTTCGGAACTTACATGGAACCCTACGTACAAGTAACTAGTATCACAACTATCAATCATAACATGACAGTAGAGTCGTTGACCATACTTCCATATGTTACTTTTGCAAAAGGTCATTTTTAAATTTCATACTTTTCCATTACTCTGACATTGTTTTTATAGGGTCATTTTCATTTGTATTAGGGTCAGTAAGAAGTAAAAAAAGTTGCAAATTTTATTACAGTTTTACGTGAAACATTACCTGTTGCATCAAGGACATTAGTACTTTCAACAAAAAACTCAACTCGTTTACAACTACGGCTTCTCAAAACTTCCGCGTTAATGTAACGTTAATTTAAAGTGCACACATGGTTCCAAAGACTTTTTTTTTATCTGCACACCATCAAAAGCGTATTAAGAACAAAACCAAGCTTGGCAATCAATTGTATAAACGATTTCTTAAAGGTGGTTTCTAAAAATTTTATTTTCCTTGTAGATTTTACAGGTGAAATTTAATCGGTAATGCAAATATTTAAATCATTTTTAAATTCATCAAGTCAAAATACATGGATAATAAGCATCGACAGCGAAAAAGTTGGCGAGTAATCCTATTCAATCGTACGTTTAAAAGTATTCACTATAGAAATTCACTTAACCGGTCAATTACAATCGAATGGACAAAGCAATGTAAAGACCAATCGGCACCAAAAAAATATTATTTACAACACAATATTTATGACTCGGCATAAACGAGCTACGTATACGGCTATGACACGAACGTCAATTTATTATGAAGATAAAAGTATTTCTAATTGCTAATTAGCTTGTAATTGTGATGAGTTGTTTAGCAAATTATAAATACAGAAGCAAATTGGCATCAAGCATTGACAAGTGAGGAGATCAATCGAAGAATGCATAATGATGCGGCTAAAGATAAAACAAAAATGAAAGTGGTAACGTGCTATGTGTACAACTAGCTGACAAATTTTTAATTACTTCAGTAATCTTAAAGACGATTACGTTACTTAAAAATTTCATAGCTCGTAACAGTTTCTTGTTTTAATGAGACGATAACGATTTCAATTTAATTATTGAATTTTAAAACGAAATGACCATTTAGGGTTTAATATGAATTTAACAATGTATTTTTTTATTTAATATGCTTCTTTATAAAAAGCAATTAATGTATAATCCTACTATAATCATTTTGTGTGTTTTGCTTTTATACGATTTCAAACACTATGAATCTGATTCATGACGGACATGTAAAGTATAAAATATTAAACATATAAACTTTAAGTAATAATTACAGATACAAATCTAAAGATTTAACTTTACAGATAAACTGTTTAGCATGGCATATTACATGTATCCATTTGACACGCTGTATTTTAGAATAATATATATTTACTAAAACAATAAATATCTTAACATGTTTAACGTTTTATATGAAGACGCTCGTTTAATATGCACATCTTTAACACGACCCTGTGTGATTATCGCATAAAAAATTATAAGTGGTTCTTGGATATTCGAAATTTTACTGTTTTATACCATATTGTATATATTATTGCGGAGTATAAAATTTGAATGAATGAAGGGAATGAATGAATTAATGAATTATACTTTATTGCACACCACAAACAGAAAACAAAAAAAAGTAACACATTAATAAAATACAAAAAAGAAATATCAAAGAAAAAATAATCTGATATCTTAAAAGCGACTTATTCGAACTAGATGAATGTTATACAATGTTTATAGAAACTACGGGCAGACAATAATGGAGAATATTAAGTTTTCAAACTGTTTCATTATAAGTATGAGCAATTGCATTTTTATTTTAAAGTTAGTTGTGTTAACATTGTCCTTCTGTAATAAAAAAACGGATGTACAGTCAAATTGCATTGTTATTTCAAAATCGTATTGTAGATATATATTTTAATGAATACGGATTAGATTATTTTGGTAATATGCAAAAAATATTGTTAATATGCTAAAAATATCTCGTCACTTAGCTAAGAGAAACGCATTTCCATAATCCAGATTTCACTTGTCAAGATTAACTTAAAGAAAGATAGAGACAAGCTAAAAAATAAATTATATTGACAGTCGTTATATTCGAAAAATTATTTAAAACATAGAAACATTCTTACATGATTGTGAATGAGAAATAAAGGGAATAAACATGAACCACAATAAACAAACATTTCAAAACAAAGATATTAACTAGACATACTTATACATATATTAAATTATCTATTACCAAACGGTAGAATTCGCACGAAACAGTTTATTATTTGTAATTATTAGTCTGATATTAGCATATTTATAGTTAATTAATTATATAGCGCGTTAATTATAACGTTGTAATATAAATATGTATTAATAGTCATACAAGACACACGAACCGTCAGACCGGCTGGAATTAGTGATACTTTGACTTATTTTAAAAACTTGAAGTATTTAGATTAGAATTCAACTTCAAGGTTTATTTTAATATAAAACATGTTATTATTCATCATCAGTATTTGTAAATAATTCGAAGTTTACACAAAGGCAAGCTTTATTATTATATACGACCATAATAACTAATCAAATACAGTACTTTTGTTAAGAAAATTGCTTCGCCTAATAATTTTCAAGTCGTGATCTCACACCATCAGCTTATTTCGCCATTAAGAGTTTGTCCTTATTTATAGGTATTATCTCGTCTATCGGCCGGTGATATTTCGTAACACAGCAGTTTAGTACCATTTGCATATTCCGTGATGGTGTCGATGTTGTGCCGGCCTTATAGGAACTTACTGTATACCCCATCAACAAATTGAAGTTTTAATGCTGCAATAGATTGCAAGTGACACCCACAGAATGCTTAAATCGAAACTATTAAATAAACTGTGTTACTTTGTTCAGACGCAACATTAAACAAAGTCAAGTAAGTATTATTGAAAATATAGCTATTTTTGAACACGTAAAATTAAGTAACTTAACATACGTTTAACTTTAAACAACTTTTTGCAATGATAATGACATGGACATTTGAAGATTGCGTTCGATTTTACGATTCAATAATTTTCATAGCTTCGGATGCTGGGATGATCCAGATTCATGTATCCTTTCACTGAGAACCTTGAGATGGCAAACAGCTCGACGGCTGACCATTACCGATGCACCGCTTTTAATGTCTCAGCAAACGATTAACATAGATCGGTACCAAAAGATATACTGCATTCAGCCGCTAACATCTCGTGTTCTAATTGTATTTTATTCGCTTATGTTTACATTCTATTTCTAAATAACGGTAAATGTTATAATTCGTTCCATTTACGTAAATGTAATAATAAACTGTAGCAGAGTCCATTGTTCCCTAAACATACTACTACTCTTGTACGTAATGAATTATGTGGCATATTTACGGATTACATTAATTAAGATTTGTGCGCGTTTGAATATTGGTACCTAAATATTCTATTTCATACATCCATTTATCAAAATTGAAACTTGTTAAATATTAAAATTGATAACAATCAATTTATCGTGAAGTAGAAACAAAGTAATGTAGGTTAAAATTGCGATTTTTCTCGTGTTCTTATTTTTTTAATATCTTGATGTAAATACAAAGGTATAAAACGAGAGGGTTATAATTTTTTTATGTTTAATTTTATTATATAATGCAATGGCTATAAGAACAGTTAATCATTTTAGTGCTTTTTTTCATTAACCTTTGCAATGTAGGTTTCATATACCTATTAAATGTATGTTAAAATGTTTTAAAACTATAAGTATGGTCAGTAAGATTTAACTGACCTGACACGGCTAAAGGTCATTTCTTTCGCCTAATAAGAATGACGTATCAGAATTTGTAGACGATGAGAAGACTTAGGTACTTTGTTTATGAATTTCGTTTTCCTTATAATTCAATTTCACTTTCGTGGTATACCTTGATCTACATAATATATCGGTATTTAACATTGAAAATTAATAACAACTAAAGGCTCTTTTCATAGAGACACCTATATACCCATTAAGTTCAGTTATTCATAATTCATCCTTGGAAAATCCGACGTCCGTCAAAATGACCCTTTCTTTTTTTAATGCGGGTTTTTCGAGTCCGTGATAAAATGGTTGGGGATTTTACGTAGGCCCATTAAAATATTTTCAAAAAATAATTTATTTAAGGAATCTGAAAACAATGTAACATGTAATTAGTACGTTACATTTAATTCTTCGTGGTATTAAATACTCTTTCGAAACATTTCCGGTTAAAATCATATACACCTCTTACTGCGAGCATGTGGATAATTATTTGGATATGTCCTTTGTTTATTAAATTCAAGATAAAACGAGTAAAAACGCTAAGCTAATATAAATATTTTTTGTACGAGTCTAACCGTGACTTTCGTCACTATTGAGATCTTATAAAAAAAAAAGCAAAAAAACATTAAACTTGCACAAATTTTTGACAAATGTTCGTGGTTTGAAGTTTCATGCCCTAGGGCAATATAAAATGACAGATCATCGCCGCGTTGAGCAATGAATTCCGTAGTAACGATGCGCTACCAAATCCGGTATTACCCAGCGCCTGTTCGCAATTTAAATCAATAAACGAGATCATTATTCTCATCGACAATGGTCCTTTTAATTGCCTTCTGTTTTTTTTCTTAAAGATTAATAAGTAGGTTGTAACGAATGATAATAATAAATATTCTCTTTATATGCACTAAAGCAATTTGTTGACCTCTGACGTAAAACAATTCTCATTTTTTGTGAATTAAGTAGAGCTATTACATTTAATCTTTTTGTAACAAGCTACTTATAAATATTTTCTTTTAAATTATAACAAAGAAGTATTAAAAGTAATAGGCCTATTAGCGTCAATTCATAATAACTAATAACCAAATTACCCAAAGCTGTATTATAACTAACATTTAAATATATAAAAAGAATGTTCTCGAAGACAATGCTTATATTATACTAATATAGATTTCATATATAACTACGTCTTATATGATATATTGAAATCGCGATTGTTATATAATATATACATATTAATAAAAAATAATTTCATTAAATCTTATTAAAATATTTTTCGATTTCAAAATGAATTAAAGCTGTACGATATAGTTAAATATAATGAGATATAAATTATCATAACATTATATATTTTGTTTGAATTTAATGCTAAAAGTGATTATCTTAAAATACATATTTAAATAAATTAACATACTAGTTCAGATTAAAAATCATATTACAATAAGCAAAGAGGTCACAGAGAATGAGATCTAGAATGGATTATTATTATTATTACAAATATAACAAAACTTTTATAATAAATGATAGGTAAATTAAATTAATATTATAATTTATTTTTATAATAAACTAAAATATTATATAATTAATGTAATAAATATTCAAGCAATAAATAAAATTAATGTAGATTATTAGATATAATTAAAATGTGTTAAAATAAAATTGCCGACACTTACGGCATAATATATTTTGAACAGAGTAAAAAAAAATTAAAAAAAAATCGTGGATTCGTAACCCGACTTATGAACGATACCGTGTATTTACATAATAATGCAATATAGATCAATGTTTATCGAAGCAGGAGAGCATAATAGTAAACGATTAATCAATGTTTATACATTATAGCTGCATTGTCCAAATTCGTAGATATACTTTAAATAATGTTCAACTTCTGTAACACACAATTTCTAAATGCTATGAACCTTTTTAATATTCATTAAATCTTATTTTTAAGAGCTCGCGTTTATAGCAGGACAGAATGTCAATTGTCATTTGTCTGTAACACTTAAAATCGTGTTCAGTAATATAGTCAAATTACAATTAATACAAGAACGTTGGTATTGAGAAACCGGTATGTCATATAAATCGAAGGTTTAAAACTTTTTTGAAGGTAATTACACCAAGCATAAAGTGAAAACATTGTATTTATAAACTTTCCTTCGAGTGCTCCAAATATTGATATTTAATTTTAACTGGTGCAAAACGAGATCGACAGCTCAGTATTAAGTGTTTCGAACGATCAAGATTATACGTGAAAACTATATGAGTGGGTGAACTTAATATGCTTGTCAGGCAACGTGTAAGATCGCGCTCGGTAGCCGTCTGTTTGTTTGTTATATACGCTTAAAGTAGACGTAGGCTAAATATTCACGTACACGATAGCGATATATGATGGTTTAAGGTGACCAGGAAGGTCATTCGTGACATTTGAAAACTAAACATCGATATTGCATTATTAAATTGATTATACAACGTTGTAAAGCTTTTTATTGACTATAATACTGGCAAAATCGTAAAATGTTTCTTTTTCACCTTTACAAACATGACTTTGATTAATTTATCACTTTCGTCTTTAGCCTAGTTCTCGTATTTTCATGCATTTTTAGTTTTAATTTCTCAACCAAACGAATATTGCACTAGCCTCACATCGTGTTTGTTTTTTTCTTTTAATTACATTTACTTCTTTCAATGTGGTATAATTTAACACGACGAGAAATTATTCTTGAAATAATGAATTTCTAATGCATCTTTAAGCGTTTTAGCAACACCGTAGATTATGATAATTCCGTGTATAATAACGATGCTTTCCCTGGAAATCAAGTTGATACGATGCGTGCGAGGTCGAAGCGTTGTGTACGACACGTCCATTACTAACGCTTCGATATTAACATTTGCAACCTCGAGTTAATATATCTCATGATTTATGGTATCCTAGTAATATAATTGCTGGAGCTGCGTTGTTTAATAACGAACACTAATAAATAGATAAATTCACCATGAAATTATCTATATGAGAGTTACGGTACGCTATTAAAAGTTTATGATCAAGGGGCGGTAGATTGAAAGTTAATTCTTTTGAAATAATTCGTTTCATTTGAATTCATACTCTGTTAATATGATCATTATACTCAAAAAAATATATAATGACATATAGTCGTTATTGCTAGATAAACCTCACGTCGGTTCACAATGAATTTTGAACGGGCACACAGTTCAGTCATAGTTACGTTGATGCATTACGATAAATTAGATACGGCTGGAACCAATCTCGACCCATAATCGGTTTTACGAAACACATCTCGTCTCCCCGAGTCGTTACAACGTCAGACTGCGCCAAATATGTTTGCACGGCCCCACATCAATGTTGCCGTCGTGTTAGTTATGTGAAAGTTATAATCACATGCTTAAACAGTAAATTGCTTTGGTGTAATTAGTCGGGCACTGATTTAATTTCTCCAAAGATTCTTCCAATAACAAACTACATAAAGGCGATTATATAAATGGATCCGTAATAGTCGTGTTTTAGTGAGAATACAGAGGGCCCTTACTTTCATATTTTAACTGTCAATAACGATCAACATTGTGATACACGTTGCTCTTTATTTGAAATGCTCGTTATTTCGCCAATTACATTTTATTTGGTATAAGTTGTTTGTAATCATTTTTATAATCATTTCCTTTTCATTTTATATTGAATTAGGACTAATCGTCGAAATGATGTACAAATATGTAGTAGATGCTTTTGCATTTGATTTACCTTGTGGTAACAGTTCTAAATTGTCACCACAATGGAAGAGGAAGCTCTTGAGCGTAGCAGTGGTATATTAACAGGCAGCTACTAAACAAATCGTAAAGTATATCATCTTCATTTAGCGATCACTCAGTCTTTATGTATGAAACGTTATTATTTTTACCACAATCAGTTATTTGTAAAAAAAAACAATATATGTTAAACATGCAAAACATAGTCAAATTTATTTTAAATAGATATTATATATATAATAATACAATAGATATTTCTAGCTACTGTTTTTTTTTTTATTTAAAGACTTAAATTGCACTTCGAGAGGACTAAAAAAGTACTCGTTATAATATTATTATAAATTCTTCAAATTGAAACACGTGAAAGCAAACCAAATACACATAACATCTAAGGCTTCCAAGCAAAATTAATATAATTTTATATCCTGAAAAAGAGTAACTTTGAAAACATTTAAAATGTATACATTAGTAATTGAAGAGGTAATATTTTAATAAATATGTCATTGACAATTTTATTTTTATACGCATTGGAGCAGCTTGGTGGAATATGTTCCAAAACTTCTCCTCAAAGGGAGAGGAGGCCTTTAGCCCACCAGTGGGAATTTACAGGCTGCTGTTGTTGTTGTTTCAATTGTTAACGCAAAAAACCGAATGAGCGATTTGTTTTTTGTCCATACGTACTATACAAGCCCATACTTATAAAGGCTGTACGATAAGTAAGTTGTGGTAAGTGATCGACGACCGACAAATGATAGATTGCGAGACAAGACAAGATCTCTTATCTGAGTTTAAGTGAACCTCGTAAAAATAAGTTCCCTGCCGGTATTTCACTTATGATTTATTTTTAAGACCAATACGAAGATTGAACGTTGTGTTACCGACTATGATATATCTCTCATAACTCTCTGTTATTATAAAGTTCAACATCTGGGTAGACGTTTGTTACAGTAATTATTGAACTATTTTAACAAAATTCGTTATGTTATCTTGTAAGTACTAATCGATAAACTTTATTTATTATATTTTATTAAGCAGTTCTAAAGAAACGCAGTAAGTTTTATTAATGTCATTTTATTTATACAAAAAACGGAAATGTTAGGTTACGACAGTATGGTATGCCATTATATGTATATAAAAATATAATTAACAATGACAATATAAATTAATAAAGTTAGAGAGAAATAACACAAATCAAATATAACACACAAAAGTTTAAAAAGAGAATTATAATTGAAATGTATTTTTATATTTATATTAAACGGAAACGAAAAAATTATAATCAATAATCGCTAATAATAGCATGATTTTATTTGACTGCATTATTGAATTTTTTGTCACGTTCAGGAAGAGATAGATAAGAAATATGCAAAAATTACTCACAACATTTAAAAAACCTCACTAATGAAGCTAGTTTTTGAATGACTCAAAAACTCAAAGGTCATGTAGTCGTATAAATATTTATATTCCATCAAGCGTGTTATTAAAATGCTTGCTATAAATATTCGATTAACTTTGTCACGATGTTTAATATTAAAATAATGTTTAGTTGATTTCGCGGGCTATCGAAAAGAATTCTATCGAACTCGTGCACGCGTGGGGGAATCCGTATTCCGTAAGCCGAACGCTTAACTGGAAAATCGATCTCGATCGCTTTTTCATCGTTACACGAAATCGGTTGTCGTAAAAACTTTTAAGGTCACTCAATCGGTATATATGTAGTTTGTGCAAAAAGTTGAACAGGATTTCATAGTAAATCCGCATAACAAAGACATAGAGCCGTAGTTCAAAGTCAAGTTGGTAAGCAAAAAATGTGTCGTGTCGTCGTCATTGACATCTCGCCGGCTCGTCCGGTATAGAGGTGATACGATAACTTAAACGGATCAACCTTGTTGCAATATATTATTCTGAATAATAATAAGGAACGATTTATTATCCGTTACTTTCTTGTACAGATTACTTTGAAATAACTAGAATGTTTTCTATGCGAACAAAAAGCAACGAAACTAGGGCTTGAGCTGATCAATGACCTACATATTTTAGTTTTTTTTCTTTAACAGTCTTATATTTTTTACCAGTAGCTCTTATACAATATTTAAGTTCCAAATATAATGAAAATTAACAAAGAAAGTAAACTTGAGATTATATGACGCGGACGTGACCACTATATGCCAAATATATATTTTTATTTATAATCAATAAAAGAAAATTATGTTTATAGTCAAATTAAAGTTATAAATATACATCTGTTGTTGTATTCATTCAAAAAATATGAACGCGATTCGGCCACATATCGTGATCCAGTGCAGTACGCGGAAACCTCTGCATAAACAATGGAACCGGGCAGCGCGTTGAAGTCTTTGTGTTCTTCAAGCACGACGTCGATGCGATAAGAAATTTTACAACATTAAGCACAAAGGTTGTATTGCTACAAACATATGCAAAATGTCTTCTATTGAATACTTTAGGTAGTATAGATTTTCAAACGATATATTTATGTTAAAATACAAAGAGACTTAATATAAATAGCCAAACTGCAAGCAAACCAAATAAACCATTATCATTGGTGCTCCAGTTAAGTGATCGAACAAATTAATTATACTGATAATACCTGGAAACACGCATGAATCGAAGGTAGTTCCGTGTCGGCTGACGTCCGGCAAACCTTCGATATTTCCGAGCAAAACAGTTGAATCTAGCGGTCGCGGGGCAAGGGGACGAGAGGTGGCCAGAGGGGAGTAGGGGGGAGGTCCGCAGCGTGCTCGCACGCCGCGAGGTCGCTGTCTTTTTACTCGCATTACCTCCTGACATTCGATCTTAATGGAGTTGCCTTATTGAAATTTAAGCGCAACAAGTACCGACGTAATGGAATAAAATTAGGTTATCGTACCAAGAAAACGGTCCTCGAGTGGCCATCTTTAAACTCACGACGGCCCAATAAGAATCCGAAACATTCGACGTTTAGTCGGCGCTTTGAAAAATATATTCGTCTCGCTCGCGGCGTCAAGTATTTCAGCTGCGAGAGAGAAGTAGATATAGGAATGTACACCTATCGACGAATAGTCATTGTTCTTGGTCGTAATGGAACAAAATAAAGACAGAGCAGCGGTATTCGTGATTGCGAGACAAAACTATCGATATAGAGGTGTATGAACGAGACAGAAACTAAGGTTTTTGGGTCGATGTCCGGACGAAGGAACTTAAAATTGGATTTTCTGAAGAATAACGTTTTATTTAACACATGTCAATCATAATTGACCGATGTTTTGGTAGCTGTTTGTGGAAAGATAAACGGAATTACCTTTATATAATTCTCTACATTCCATATACACGTTATAAGGTTGCAGGTATTAATTTAATAACGCAATTTCATAAAAGTAAGAATACTAATTCAATTACCGTACTTGCCGTGTAATAATATTTCTCATCAACTTATATATAATATACATCCTTGAAAATTATTATAAGGTATTTCCAGTTATAAATGTTTAAACCTAGGACAACATTGTTTTTCTAATACAATAAATATGAACATATAGTTTTAGTTAACATTTACAAGCATGCATATGAATATCTATTATTCTGTATAGACGTACTGTCGTCTGTAGTTTATATAATATTCTTTGTTTTGTAAAGAGTACAACGCTTATGACGATGTTTTTGTTGAAAGGGTCAACGTTCTTAAGGACTTTTTTTTTCGTTCCGAATTTTGAACCTCGGTTCCCGTAAACAGTAAAGCCGCGTCCACACTTAATCATCGATCGGTTTGTACACATTTATTCTACATTGTTTTTTCTAATAATTAACGTTTTATTGCAGTGGAAAAAATTTATAATAAAACAGATATTAACTACGTGTTAGTGACTCACGTTAAAGGTTATGGTTGAATAAGATAAATGTATAAATATTATTATTAAACAAACGTTTGAGATAGGTATATAAAGTATTTTTCATTTTAATATGTTCATAATCCAGGATATGGTGTGTAGTCAGTATTTATTTTAGTTTATCATATCAACAATATAATGCATGATTATGATCTCAGCTATAAATTTTAACTATTTTTAATATGGTACAGTTTTTTTTAGAAATATTTTTAGTCATAATTTCGATCATTCTATTAATGTTATATAAATTCTTTATTATATTCTTTACTTAAAAACAAATTTAAAAAATGTTTATACACATGTACGTATGAGTGGGGCCTAACGTCCACTAATTCCCACTAATGTAGCGGGAGTCTTCCTCCCAGAAGGCGCGTCCCGTTACGCGGGCGTCCTTGGCTGAGTTCTCTCGGCTTACCGCAGCAGGTCGCTCTCAACCCGTTCTGTGCTATTGTTGCACTGTACACGTGTGTAGTACTAATACATAACAGGGTTGGGTATTTCACTTGTTTATATTTACTAATATATATCTATTTACTATGTTTACTGATGTAATAGTATTCCCTCTTTCCCTGGAAGGTAGGTGACCCGTTACGCGGGCGTCCTTGGCTGAGTTCTTTCTCAGCTGGCGGCAGGTCGTTCTCAACCCGTTCTGCGCTGTTACCGCCTCCGTACACGTGTGTTAAGGTATTGATGATATATGCTAGGGCTGACTATTGATAGCGACGTCATTTCATTCTCATCTTGATCAGTTTTTTAAAATATATATAATCTTATTGGAAATCTGTACGACATGAGTACTAATCAAGCTGTTTTTGCTCGTTTAAAAATACCAATTAAAGATCTTTTCATTTGTTTGTGTTATCTTTTCCAATTGTATTAAGTAGTACAATTTAATTTTTTTTTGATTACACTACAATATCTCGTTAGAGAAATGTTTTGATAACCCTACCTATTTGTGTATGTGTGCGTCACACTCACGCCATCGCAAGCCTCGTGTGCGTGCATTGAATTAGTCCTAACGGATATTACGGAATTTTGTTAGATAAATGCCGCAAATATAGACTAGCGAGAAATACACCGGCCGTGTATTGAATATCTTACTCTTTACTTTGCTTACTTGTTGCTATAATGCTATTAACTTTTAATCATATAAAAACATATTTATTTGAATTTTAAATATAGAATATCATATAGTCTATGCATGTGTGTTGTATACACATTACCGATTTGTAACTGAAATAGCTACAGGTAATCAATATTCGTTAGTATCAAGATATCGTGTTTCGTATATACCGTGTTTGAATAAACAAATGTGATAATTATCATAACATGTAAATCTTATGGAAATATTAATTAAATATCACTTAAACCATCAAAGCAAAATTGGCGGATTTCACGTGTCAGAGACATTGTAATAACTTTATTATCACGTGCATTAATTGAAGTCTTGAAAAAATTAATACATAGGTATCGTTATTGTCTTAGGTGTGTTGGTAATATTATAATGAACGTAAATATAAAATAACACAAATTAATATAACTACCACATTATAATAAATTGTAGTAGCAATCATATTCTTTTTTTAAATTGAATTTCAAAGCAAGAACGAAGGAATTTCGGATGAATTATTATCTCAATAACGTTTGTTATTGAATTCGCTTATTACGCTTTATTGAGGCTGTAATGACATTTGTTACAATACTCGACCTTGTGACTTAGATCTTTGTTAACAATTGGTTCACGTGTTCAACGTATAGCAATTACGAAATTGTATCATTGAGGTCAGGAAAAAAAATCAGCGCCACAGATAATGAAAAACAAAACGTATCCTTAATTATTTGACAACCGATACATTAGACTAAAGTACAACTGATATCTAATATGTGTGTTTAAGGTTTATTTTGTAAACGATACTATCGGTGAAGAAAAACATCGTGCGGAAATCTGCATAGGAAGTAATTCTGTTCTACGCATAGTCTCTACTTAACAGTAGGACATTAACAGTCCGCTGCTTTCACTTTTTAACGAGTTGTCGTACTTTTTGGTTATTTTTATTATTTTAAAGCTCTTAATACGATGCGTATTAGCTGTGCATTATCGGTTTCGCAAGCGGCAAGGACGAACGTCGATCGACTCGTGATTGCAGCAATCGCTCGAATAGGAGCTTATTTTACTAGCGATCTATTCGACTCTGTCCACGACATACATAAAAAATACTCGAACTGGTTACGATAAGTTTTCATTAATATGATAAATTAGTTTTGGAATCGTGTCTAGTACACACTTTATTTAAAGTTATGTAACAGTTTCTTATTATTTGGAATAATGTAATAATACTTTTTATATGTAACCTAACCGATAAAATATTATAAAACATTCGGGAAAGAGTAAAGTAAGGATAGATACCTCAACTTGTAATCAAGTTAACAACGCACGTGTCAAACGCATTAAAATATGAGTCGTATTAATTAATAACACAATTTTTATAAAGTGATAAAAGATAATATATGTATAAAATGTATTCAATCCCAAATATCTTGCCTAACCCAAAGAACGTGTATACAAGCCGTGAATCAGATTAATCTACCTCAGTAGTAATAGGCTTGCTTGTGTTGTGTACGCAGACAGGGACAGCGATGTGGACAAGGGTACAGTGTTGGTGCGGATCGTAGTGTGCGTTTACACACACATTGCTGCGAGGTTCAACGTACCAGTTGCCACTCCACGAGTTCCTTGTTCCACTTTACAAACACTGTGTTATTAACAAAGTTTCCGAATTAGAAAAAAAAATCCAGTAATGATCCCATAGTATCGTAATCATAGATAATTAATCATTGCAATGTTTTAAAATGTTTGGATAAACCAATATCTTTGTATGATTTCACCCTAGCTGGCTCATACACGAATACAATGATTTATATTGTACTACTTTTTCTATTTTGGCAATACGTAAACTAATTAAATACAAAATGAATGTTGTCAGGTATCATTTCTGATTTCATATGTTATTATAAGTTTATTATATATGCTATTATAAGTCATTTACTTAAAAAAAGGATAGCATTACTTTTATAAAATGAATTACAAATTCTATAAAAGGGTAAAAAATGTATATCTCATAGTGTTATTCTTTTAATTTATAATTTGAAATTTTAAATAACAAATCACTGGATGTAAATAATGTTATGCTTATGTCTCACTAAATTATTTCGTTCTCATTCGTAATTCCTTACAGGTTATCAAAGATTAAATACGATTAAACAACATTACGCACGTACTATTAGTATTGGCGGACTGATTTTATACGATTTCATAAACCAGAGGGCTATAAAAAAATATATTTAAGTAAAAAAATATTATTAAATAATTCGGTACCGTGTCAGAGTTAATTTGAATAGCGTTTAAACAGTATGATTTCGACATTAATGTCAACTGTTGCTCTCACAGTACAAAAGACATCAACGAGTCGATTTTATTTCGTACTCGCCGATATAATACTAATCACGTGTAGCAGTTGGTGTGGCATATCCAGCCAACTACATTACGTTTATTAAAATATGTATATTAATTAACATATATATATTTTTTAATTTCAGTAAATATATTATTAAAAAGTATCACATTATCAATTACATTATATCTCATCTGACTTTAATTAAATTTCAATGCAACGTTTACGTCAAAATAAAAATAAAATACTAAAATGAATTCGATTTAAAAGTATTATAATTATTTTTAATCAAATTGCATTATAAACATTCTTTTCTCATTAGTAAATGTACACAATTGTGATCCAGTTGAACGATGGCCTCGTTACAAATGTAGTAGTAAATTGATTTTATAATCTTTAATTATATCTTATACTATTAATTAAAAGTACTTCCTTTATTATAAAATGCTGATATGACATTTTATAATTAAAAAATCATAAAATAATATAGTTATTTTCAAAAGACTTTACTTATTTCTTTACAGTCTTTAAGATGTATATTAAATTACTACGTATTATTAATCATTTGCGTATGTATTTTTTGCTACACGCTATGTAAACAAATTCCCAAACATAATATTGAAATGATGACGTTTAAAAAAATATTTTTTAGAAATAAGATAATTAGCATTGAAGAGATTTTTATTATATATTGAAAAAAACACCTGTAATAATATTGAAATTAATATTAAACGTCCTTTTTGCAATTTATTAACATAGTGTTTTAGTTAATAATATCATTCTATTATTCTATTTTTCAACATTTGTGTGACATTATTAAATATTATAATATAGACTTCTTGTTAATGTTAATATGACTTCATGAGACATTTCTCCTTCAAACAGAGGTTGGAAATCTATTATGAAATGCATACAATATTTAAAATAAGAGTTGAATCAGTCAAATTATGTATTATTTCGCTATTAAATATAATTCTTATAATGTTACCAGTTCTTCTTAGTATTACCAAATGTAATTATCACAAATTTGATTTCGATACTATTTAACAATTATTTTTGTGATCTAAGTTATAGTTTTGACTAAGGCATACAGTTTGAATGGTATACGATATAACACCCTTTTCTCATGATAATGACTTCGTAGGTAACTGTTATTAATCAAAATTACAAATAAAAACATACAATACAAAAAAAGAAACTGAAAACGATTTGGATACATGATTTTGTGTAGAAACATATAATATTATTTAAAAATAAATACAAAGATTTACAACAATATTCGATGTTCAATTACATTATATATAAATTATAATCATAGAAATAAATCTAATATTAATAATAATGTTTTATTTCTATATATTATCAGATATCAGTTAATCGACAGTCGAACTCTAACGTTGATGTATATTTCAAAGTTTTACCGCTAATTGGATTCATAACTTATAACTTGCCCTTAAACGGATAGAAATTCAGTAAATGTTGCCGTTCGTTTATCATTATTATATATTATCGCTAAAATTGATACAACATTACGGATCATCATTTCGAAAATCACAATGAAATTGACTTTCTATTTATTACCCAATCATTTTACTGAGGCGCATTACGCCGACTGTCAAAATCTCACGCTTTGATGCCGGATGTCCTACAACTGTCATGTATGATTATTTATTAAGGGCTTTACTAGTTTTTAAATGTTCGATGTCAGAATGATACGGCCACCAGATGGTAAGTGATCACCATCACCCATAGACAATGACGCTGTAAGAAATATTCTTTACATCGTCAATGTGCCACCAACCTTGGGAAATAAGATGCTATGTCCCGTGTGCCTGTAGTTACACTAGCTCACTCACCCTTCAAACCGGAACACAACAATACTGAGTACTGTTATTTGGCGGAAGAATAACTGATGAGTGGGTGGTACCTACCCAGACGGACTAGCACAAAGCCCTACCACCAAGTAAATATAATTGATTGCAGCTGATAAAAACTGTATAGTTAATTATGGCTTATTTTTTAAGTTTTTCAATTGTTGTAATAAAAATGTTTTAATTATCAATGGCGACGTTACCGGTTTGATTAATTGTATGACCTATCATTGACCAATATTTTAAATTTTATCTTTTTAGTACTATCCGTTATTAACTGTTCCGTTATATACATTTAAATGATTAAATATTTATTAATTAAATAAGATAAGGTGATTTGATGTATTTCCCTGTCTTATTGAGAGCGAAGCGATAAAAATCAAATAAATTCTTTCCAGTGTGGTTAAGTCGTGACCCCCCAGCTTGACACGGTATATCGGCGCCAGTAATGCACATTAAAAAACCAACAACTTATTCGGAACACCGTGGGTGTCAATGTAGTAAAAAACGCATTTCACAAAATTTGACGAAATAATAAAATGCAAAAATAAAATAACATTTCGAACACAAGTCTGTACAGATCTGTATTTCTGAAACAAAATAAACACTGTCTGTAAGTTATGACATAAAAGTGCAATTAAACGACTTGTCACATAAAATAAACACGTTAGACTTGTCGAGTTTTATTTTATAACCTCTTAACTAGTGTGTGCAAGGCCTAAAAGTTAGTGGGTGTAGTGCAATGTGACGCGGAAGTGCTGCGAACCAGTTTCTCAGCAGAATTCGACTGGTAATTTATGAATACAAAGAACTATCGATGAATATATTTTTTTAAACATAATTGGCCTAAAAATATGTATTAATTCGACATTTATCAAATTTATTATATTACTATTAACACAAAATAAGCGAAACTAAATTTAGAAACAAGTTTGCCAACATCGACGTCATAAGCGTATCGTATAAATATCGAATTCGTATATCGAATACTCGAAACATACATATATTATTATATCTGATTCAATTCGTTATTTTACATTTATCATTGATAAAAAACAATATAAAATTATGCAAGCAACTCTGTAGTGATTAAATTTATCTTAATAATACAAAAGGAAATACCGTTCCATGCCAATATTTCGATACCGATGTAATTGCTAACTAAACTTGATCTAACCTTTCCAACTATTAGATAGACGTTGATGACTATAGCAAACCGCTAGATGCCCTTGGCTTCCAAGTATCCAAGATTGGAATCACGGTCGGTGCATAGCTTAAATATTAAAATTATAAGAATAACTTCAAAGTTTTTGTACTCTAGCTCTTTGACATTAAAAAAACATACACGTCTTGTGTATGTTTTTTACCTCTTATAAATATGACCGTAATAAGATCACTGCCTTAATTCATTAAATAAACGATATATTTTTAAATACGAAAACAACATCCATAATCAAAAAACTTCTAAAACTGGCGGTTACAGAATATATATATATATGCCAATAGTTATAATAAAAAAAAATAGTTACATGTATAAGCCATTAGAAAAGAAATATATTTTTGTAAAACAATTTTTAAGCCCAGATTTTAATTTTTAATTATAAATGACTTCATTTGAAATTCGAGACAATTCCAGCACAATTTGATTTTTAAGCTATGATTTATAATCGTAATTTTTCATAATTGTTTTTTTGGGAATGTAAACAAGAATAGTATGTTAAGTGCAAATTCAGAAAATAGTTCCCAAAAACATTTGAATCACGATATATAAATAAAAAGAAATACAGATTATTTTTAGAAAGCGTTAATGGACGTCTACTTCAAATGGTACACTTTTTTTACATAAGCAGATGATTTGATTCTATTCGTGTAGTTATACAGCCATGGGTGGCCCACACGCCTTGTCGACGTGTCAATCAAGAAAAGTAACGAAACGGTCAAGTTACTCTATCTGTTTGTTTCACTTATATAACATGTTATTGCTTGATTTTTCTAAATGAACTTTCAACATATATCGTAACAAATTGTTGTTTTTTATTTTTAGTTTTCGATTGATTTGCAAATACACATTTTACAATAGCAGTAGTATTGTAGAGTCAATATATTTTTCATTTAAATATGTTATTTTAACATATTTTGTCTTATTTACTATTGATCTGTAATAAACACTTTTAAACTATATGTAATATACTTTATAAACTTTTAATGTATTAAAAAAAACGCTTCCTTTTGCTGTTGATAGTCAGCTGTACCTATAATATCAGAGACAAATATGCATTTTGAGCAAAATCACAAAAGGATATACTCACTTACGTGTGTTTAACGTTTAATAATTTTCTATTTACGGATACACTATGTATAAATGTAAACTACATATTCGATAATTAAGGATAGCTTCCAACATTGTAAGCAGAAATTTTAACGATCACTTTCATACATGGATGTAATCACCACGACGCGGGCGAACCGACGTCAGTTCACGGATAATGACTACAAATAGTAGATACAGCATTGCAGGTGATGCATTCGTTAATCAATTAACATAGGGAAATGAAGAACAGCAGGAAGATATTTTAATTGATTTTATTAGAACTACGATACTCATTTCGCATACATTCAGATCAAATCGCATACAGTTGATTTATTATTAAATAGTTTACTTGAAATTGTTAATATGTACTTTACAGATTACACGGCTACCGTGCGTTTAACTTGCAAATTTATGTGTTGAGTAAATATCTAAATGTTAAGAAGGCTATTCGCGCACTTGATGGAAACTGGTGCAAAGCGAAGTGGTGCAAACCGCAGAACCAGTCCTGCGACAGGAAGCGGCCTCGAGACCCGCCGCCCTCCGCGCACCTACCGCCTCACTTGCACTACTCTCCCCACTCCACTCGGCCCCTCGGCCCCCGCGCCCCTCCACTACCAGCCGCCGCGGGGCCACCTGATCCAGACAAAGCGTGTCCTTCGTGTCATTCTCGTGACGCATACAAGTGCATTGCACTAATAATAAGTCCGTTCCATGTCCGGTAACAAATATACTACTATTCTGTTAAAAGTAAAGACAAATTTCTCAAAGACAATTCAGATTTGTATCGCAGTAATAGCTACATCCAATACCAGTTACATGGGCTATCAGTATGCACGTTAATCAAGTTCTGAGGCCGTATCATCATCAATCAGCACTCCATAAGGAACTAATGCTTAGACATTTACAACGTTGCTTATTTACTGTGGCGATTTATATTGCGAGTTAAATTTTATTCGGTTCAGACCTTTTCCACTTTATTTTTAACGCTTAAATGCCAATTAGCAATGTTGGCGTATGTATCTTAACTATGAAGATATATGTGAGAAATAATATTGTAGCTTTTATAAGCTTGTATGTTATACCGCTCCATAATAAAACCTATTTGCGAGCTCGAGTCTACAGTTACTACGATTAGTGTGTATCAACCTTTATTAAATGGTATTTCTTACAATAAAATCGTGACTAAACAATATCTAGATAGAAACGTAAAGCGAATTGTTATATAGAGAGTAAAAGAACAATGTTGGCAAAGAGCACGCGGTCGGGAAGCACGATAGCGAACGACAATCGAACAAAGCAGGACTGCGTCACAGGCGAGCTTGCGAGTCTCATCGGGCCGCCCAAAGAAACGATATCATAGAAAGTAGAGCAACTCATTTATTTATTCAGTGCAGCGGCGGGTGCGAGCGAGACGGAGTCGCGAAACTGGCTCATTAAAATAAAAATCCGATTTAAGAGTGCAACTCGCGCGGAGCGAAATAAAAGTTTCCGACGAAATTTGCTCGAGTTATTCCAAAAAAGGTGCACGAAACGCCTCCGCCGCGAGATGTCGAGATACAAGTGCGAAGAGAAACCGACCGCAATAGCCTCAACTACATGCGCAGCCTCACGACCGAGTGCTTTCGATCGTGGACATGTTACACTATAATGCTTTACGGCTATAATTACCGATCCTACGCGCAAGCGCATTGGCGTATATGTCGATAATTTCTAGAGACGCACTCTCGTATCAGAAAACACTAACGCCTCTAATGTTAGAGCAGGTTCTTTCTTTTCCGCATTAATCTCTACTTCTGTTTTCACTGTACGAAGCGAGCCATTGTCTGAACATTACGCAGCTACAGCATTGCATTATCGGCACGATAAAAGGCAACTCTATAATCATCGTCGCGAGTCACGAGATCCGCACGCGCATTTGCTATGTAAATAACACCACACGACATTCCACAGTCACCGTTGTCTATT
The DNA here is from genome assembly GCF_905220365.1 of Vanessa cardui. Taxonomy (NCBI): domain Eukaryota; kingdom Metazoa; phylum Arthropoda; class Insecta; order Lepidoptera; family Nymphalidae; genus Vanessa; species Vanessa cardui. The sequence goes on from NC_061124.1 coordinate 7,476,327, forward strand.
TTAATGGAAGTCGTTTAGAAAAATAACATTCAATAAACTATTATTTAAATAGAATTAACTATAAATAACAAAAAATGATTAATCGTTAGTTGCTATCTTGATTCTTGTTACATATTATGTATTGTCCTTAATTACTTATGGGTTTTTAGTACGTAGCTATTAATTACAAAATGTAATGACCGTACGCCCGATATTTTCAGAGTAATACACGTCAATTATTTAACTCGTGAAATTAACCAAAATCAAAAAGCGTCGCTGCCTTTCACCTCGCGGGTCCTTTCTAGCGTTTAATGTCTGAATAAATTTTATGATTTACCGACTTACGAGAGCAATACAACGTAATGGTCCATAAAAATGATTTCCAACAGAAATTTATTCACCTCAATTATATTTGGGAATGAATTTTTATTTATAATTTTATAGTAGGCTGTAAACTGCTGTCTTTAAAACAATCAATGATACTCTTATTTGCCATTCACATGACCTAGATCGAGGTGATCAACAATTTGAATCAATTGTGTTTACCCAATTACGGGTCAATTTTTTAAATCTAAAATCATCTTTAGATCTTTCCTTATATTTACTGATATATATTTTTATTATTGCATCGTATAAGTTTTGTTGATTGTATAACATCATTATGAATGTAGCTATTTATAATATTATAGTTTTATATAATCACAATCGATAAAATCATGATTATTGTTAAAGAGGATATAATACTTTATGTAATATACAACTTTAAATTGAAAAGATGCAAAACGGATTCTTGTGAAGATAACATCTACAATTGAGTTCTCACAGATTGGAACGATAGGAACGTTCTAATTTGGATATAAAAGAAGTGCAATTGAGTATTAGAAAGCGATAATGAATCGTGACCTCACTATACGGTAAAACAATAATGCTGTCTCGTTGGTAAAGTGGATAACTTATTATGGTTCAAATGCCGAGGTCTGGGGTTCAAAGCCTAGATCAGTCAATGAGCGAATACTGTGTTAAGAAGTTGGCAGTATCACACTTTCGTGTTTTGGAAAACCCCGAAAGAATCCACGCCTTTTTAAAGTATGTACTACTGTCAACTCCGTATTAACAAAAGCAATGAGTTACAGTTTTATTTCTTTACATTCTGTTAAGAAAATAATCCATTAATATTTATCTAACTAGCTTGGCGGCAAAACTTAAAGACTAGTGAAAAGCTAGATCGAGTCGTCTTGTTCATCACGTAGAGAAACGATGCACTGACCATTGAGATCACTTTTTATTTATTAATTTCACTTTCTTATACATAAATAAAGTTTCAACCCACACTTTTCTTGTGTACTACAGCATAATAAGTAACAAGAATAATTTAAACATATACGTTCTCATAATCCGCGCCGTAAACACAATAAATAATTAATTTTGTTTTTAAAAATTAATAATAGTTACAGCACTCAATTAAGAGAAAAACATATAAAATTTCTGAACCAAGGATAACAAAAGAAAAAAGTTGAAATAGCAACTAACTACAGCCGCTGTACGTTAACAATTATGAAAATAATTTAATTGTATTTTATCATTTATAGAAATTAAGTCATTGTAAGTAAGATGAAAATTTAGTTGGTGTTCACTCACAAACCCGCGCTGGATAAGCCCGGTACATTGACTTCTCATCTTCCTTAATGAGACGAAGCCTGTGGAGGACACTAACGAGTGTTTGATGAACATAGAGAAATCTTTAAGTTATACGAGAAAAGTATGCACAGCTAAATGTCTCTTAGTATTGTTTTTATTTAACAAGGATCGCAAAACAACGCGACCTCATCGTGAAGGAGGTGACCAAGATCAGTTACACGGCACTTTTATGTTCCATTATTGGAATCAATTAATAGTATTCATTGTAATTAAAAAAATCAATAAAAAAAAATAAACTTCCCTGTCTTATTAATATGCGAAGCTGTTTATTATATTAAATAGAACCGTTTTATTATTTCCTCTTCTGAAAAAGAATTTGTTGTTATTCTACCTTGTTTTTCTGTAGTACACGAAGTTATTTCCAAAAAAAAAAAAACCAAATCGAATATTACTATAAATAAATTTGCAACAACATATTTTTTATAAAGTTTTTTAGCAGTTATTCGCAAATATATTTAACTTCTTACGTACCAGAAGTAAATTAAACTTTATTGATTAATACAATAAATACTCACATAGTTTTGTAATTCGTACATATGCATAGTTAAATTTAGTGTTTTGTCAGTTACATTTATTAATAAAAAGGATCGCAAATCAAATACAAAAATAAAAGCGTATTTTTATACGAAATTTTAATTATAATATTTATACCTGCATAAATTAAATATGTTCGGGAAAAGTAGCAAAGATGTCAAATATGTCACAAAGGGCCAGCGAAACTACAACCACACCCTTGCACGGCACAGGTTTCTATTCAAGTTGAAATTAAATGTCACTGTTAATGCTATATGCTTATATTCAAGTGTTTGGATGACTCACGCCCGCACTGCAAACTGTTTTTGTAACTTCTTTAAAAAGTGTTTTAAGTCAGATTGAAGTGTTTGTCTAACCGAAAGTACCTTTTCTATAAGTCTAGACTGCAGGTATTTCGATAGAAGAGAAACTCAGTAGTTTAACGTTTTGTCCGTGTGTATTGTACGCGTGTGTTTGTGTGTGTGTATCTGTGTTGCAAATTCTTTGCAATAAATAAGTCTCAACAGATAAATTATATATGTGAATCTAAACAAAACGTTATTATGGGTGAATAACATTGCGTCAATATATTGATAGACACGGATACATCTGGCGAATATTTAAATTTTGATAATGTAGTCGTTTTTAGGATACAGCCTTTAAACAAACAAAAAGAACATAAATTCACGATGACAAAGATTCGATTTAAAATGTATGAAGACCGAGATAATGCTTCGAGCATCAAGTGGAATGAAAACTAGATCTGGTCACGGAGCTCGTGCGGTATAAATATTATTAACATTGTCCTGGGTCCGGCTCGTTGCATAATCGCTACCGGTACCTGTCATTACATAGTATTTCTTGGTACTACAGTGACTTTAATTATATAGAATTATTCATTTATATTACTATTATACGCAAAAACTATTTTGATATACATTTTAAAACGATTTTGTGATAGAAACATGTTTACCCAGGTAACTGACAAGTTATAAGGAATTCTAACTATGGCGTATTATTTAGTTTTTATAAAGTTAATTTTAGCTGATATATATTATACATTCTTACATTAACAAGCGCGTTTCCAGTAAAAATAATTAAATAATTAATCACTTCTGTAATGAAAACGGTGGACATATTTGGCTGAGCTATACCAGTTTTTTGTATCGATATAAGATTATAAATTCATTTATTAGACCACAACTTATACTACCATGTCTCTAATTTATAAGTCGTGATTTTAGTTAAATCCAAAAATGGAATTAATTTATGTGCATTATTGTGATTTCGAATTAAATTTCCTAACAATTAATCATTAAATCGGTTTACTTACAGTTAGTTACATTTCAGCACATCTTTCATTTAAACATAATTATATAAGTCTATAAAAAGGTATCACTAGTTACTTTACTATACTATACTGTTGAAAGATGATAAATTAATTGGCTATAATTATATACAATATTATGTAACAGCTACCTAAATAATAATTTATTGTGTACCTGAGAAATACTTCCTGATTTCAAGCGACATGCAAGCAATATTAACTCTGGTTTGCTCTTTGGCATCATAACTCATATCTCGAGGCAGTTTATAACACCACATTCCAACTAAATGGCCAATGCTGCAATTAATACATGTAATCACAGTGTAAACGTTGGCGTTGCAGTAGAAAACTAGCTAACTATATTGCTATTCGCGTAAAAAAATAGTGTAACAACTTACAACTACAAATTAAGGTTTTTGCAGCCTACTCGCATTTACAACTTAACAGAAAGAAGTATTTTTATTAAAAACGTTATGTTGCCCGAATCAAAAACAATTAAAATCTACATCTAAAGGTCCTTCAATTCGCATGATTAAAACAACATCGAAAAACATTAAAAAGTTATGTTCTACTCATTTTAAACGCAGAACGATAGATGTAAAAAATTACAATGAAGTAAATTGTCAAAAAATTGTATAGCAAAAATTTTAGAAGCGGAGGTTTGCACACAAACCGCAACCGGATGTCCCTCGCCAGATGTACAATCACACTAACACAAACTCTCACGAATTTTTCTCCCAACGCTTTCACATCTTCCACTAATTATTATCCACTTTATCGGGCATCTTCAATTTGATTTACGTCTAGCTCTTACACAGCTCAATCGGTACACTTTTTCTTTTCGGCGAGGTAATTTACGTTGATGTTGTCAGTACTATACGCCAGTACGCACCGGCGACCTGCTTACGGCGTCTTATTACTGAATCTTCAAATGGCAATCACTAATTAGGAACCGACAGACAGACAGACGCTGTCTGCCATCTCGTTATTTAATTAACGTTTAAACTAATGATATTTTTAGGTTTAAATGCAGTATTTAATAGAAATAGACTCATCGCTCGTTAAGTAATATTTCACACTTAGAAAGTTAACCTTTAAGCTGATACTTAAAAGATAAGTTATCCATAAACTGTTGTGTATTACAAAATAAATTAATACCTAGTAGAAATGGTGGCCATAAGTGTCTATGTCAGATATTAATATATAAGGAATATATTAAAACTTTTTTGTATGAATTGTTAACTTAAAAATCTATACGAAATAATTATTAAAAAGTAAACGGCAGATTTCTAAACAAAACAATAACTAGACAAGACGTACGTTCAAGAAACACTGTCACTATTTGCTAAATACCGCAGACGCTGGACTATGTATAATTACACTCATTGATATCTATGTTACTGCAGATACAAAATGAACAAAAAATACTTTTTCAACCTCGAATTTTATGCTACACTTTTAACAACCGTAAAGTAAGGGCACGCCGATTTCGATTCTGAGAATACTCGAATATTATGATCAAGATGTGAAATCTTAAACCGTTAAGTATTTTAAATGAAAATTAACGCAACTTTTAATTACTCGATTACGGATATTGAAAGGTAATATTTTAATTTTCAATAATATTAGGGCAAATTTTGTATAGATTGTGTTTCTGATTACGGGCGCGGCTAATGGAATGATGCACCGATAATGTGAGTCGTGAGCGGCGTCGATGAAAGTAGTTTTGCACGTCGCTATGGCCGCTGACCCAAAGCTTCCTGCACCGCCTTGAGCATCACAACCAGCAACGCAGCCTTTGATTTTTTACACCACAAGAAAAAGATTTATTTCATTTCTAGCGAGAATCTTCTCGCTTAATGATAGCTCTGAGTTAATTTTCTGCACCGCCCATAAAGTTCGAGGATGTTAGCCGAAGTCTCATTACGTTGCATTATATTTTATATACATATAATATTTCATGAAGATTATCCTAATCAACAAAATTATTTCCACAATGATTACTTTAATAAAATGTTTTTTGTGTTTAAGTGCTTTTTTTTCAATAAAAAAAATTAAAATTTGATTAATAGCATCGGCAATGATTATCATAAACGTTGATAATATGTATTTAGACATTGGTATATTGATGACTTCTTTGACTATAAAATTGAATAGCAAACTAATTATGATTAACACCGTCTAAGACGAATACAAGTTGCATGAACAAGTGTAAATAACATTTTATTCATTATCTCCGTCACAATGAGCACAGCAAACAAATTATGACTCGAGGTCAAATGGTCAATCAATAATGATGATGCATTGACAGGCGACGGCAACGCGAAGAAAGTGTGCACAAATCAGCGCGAGTTTAATTGACACACCGAAAATGAAATGTACGAACATATCATATTCAATTTGAAAAATAAGAGTGGTCAATTCAATCGACGACTTTAATTGGTCCGACTCGAGTTCATTGTTACGCGGGGCTCATGATTTTATCTGTTGTTCTTCACTCGGGTTCGAGATGCGTGTGATGCAAACAGTAACCGTAATACGGCGCTGATGGCACGCCAGCGCTGCGCCACGCAGCCTCGCTCTGAGTCACGAGAGTTGGCTCGACGCGAGAGTCACGTCAAGCGATCGTGATGTGTCTAGATAATAGCACAAGTACTGCTCCATTTGCATGATCTATGGGCAATCATGTTGATTTGTCATGTGTGTATTCAGACTTTCCATTTCTGTGACATCGTTTTTATAAGCCTATAAAATAAAGTAAAGGCTCCCTTTAATGTTTGCATCAAAAGGCATTTGCCCAACTTTGTTATAACCGTATTACCACATTACTGTAAAACAGATAATCTCACTCCGCATATTTGGTATAGTTATGCGGCATTAAAGAACAGAACGCCGTAATAATACTAAAGATTCGAAAAAAAGCACGTAATATACGCACGTATAATTTATGCAAACTATGTGTATTCTCTTATTAAATGGACGATAATATAATATTAAACATTCATCGAGTGTAAGCTTAAATAAAAATGAGACAAAATCGATTCTTAAAATTTTTAGCAGGTAATATTTTATGTGACAAAAACAAAATCTTCACATCTTGCCCCAAAACAGTTACAAACAATTGTCATAAAATAAAAATCAACTCATACCGGAAATTTTATGTCAGCTAAGATTAAATGATATTTCGAAACGAAGGTATTCTAACTACATTAAATCGGACCCAATAAAATCATTGATTTTAGATTATAACTGTTTGATCAAAGAAACCATCGCACCAAATAGGTACTTGACCAACATTTTTTAAAATATCAAATCAAATACATATATAATCAATGATGAAATCAAACACTCTGCCATCAACGCGTAACTGCACATCACTTTCGGAGTAACATCACTTTGACTAAGATAAATGTTATTGACACAAAAAGAACTGTGACTTCTTAAGAAAATAAATATCACTAAAAGTATACATGTGTATACTTACACATACCAAATACTTAAATTCCAAAATTACTATTCAATTTGTGTGAAATACTTTAAAGAAATGTTTGCAGTAAATAATATTAAATGGTGCTTTCGATCTTTTGACTAGAGTAGTCAAAAATGTATCTATAAATTAAAGTCAATATAAAACAAAAGCGAGCGTTTAATTGTAACGTATCGGTCGATCGTTATAGTGCGATAATATAGTAAGTCAGGCGTGGGTGCTGCCTCCAAACACCGAACCGGATCTAAATCCGAGATAAATCATGTCCGGACCGAAACGAGCTCACCGATCGGACCTCGCTACACCTCCCCTGTATTACTCGAGATACTACAAGATCTAATGTCTTAGAACATTGGCATAAACTCTGAAAACAAACTTTGCTGACTCATTGAAGTAACTGATTGTGATAATGGCTCGTTTAATAGATAATCCTTTATCCGCATGCAAAGTGGAGCAAACTTTACAATAATACATTTTATAGGTTTCCAATAATAAAATGAACGTGTATATACACATATATATATGGACCATAGACTAATGAATTGTTATATAGCACTTGATTTGAATTGATTTTAGAATTAGGAAACATTTAATAGATACTGTATAAGGTTTTGTGCTTCAATTTCGTTTGGTATACAAAATAAGTAGAAATATCCGAACGCTTAAAGCAAATGCCGCTTGTCCAAAACCGACACAATTTATATTCTCAAATTTGGTTATCTAAATTGTCTGTTACTTATTATTACGTGCGTGGCCCAGTCACGTTACCCTTTGTTGTCCTGTTCAGTTATACGACTCAAAGTGAATACGAATCTTGTCGTTACCATCCTGGATGACTCATTCAACATTCATATAAAAAATATTAATAAATATTATTAATTTTTTACCTAATCAAAATATGGGATTTATATGAATTCCACGGTATATAAAAATACATTCTAGTATCTACATAGAGTCATGTATTTTGCTCAGGAGAAGTTTCATTTAAATATTATTCAATTTCTAAAACAAAAGGTGTAGGAGTTAAATATGAATATATTATAAAAGCCATTTAATAATCAATTTCGTTTATGCTTCGATCAATACTGAGTTAATAGCATATTTGAAATACATAGTGTGAAATCCAATGTATTAATATTCTATTCATAATTGTAGCTTGGCGAGTCAGGTTATGTTAACGAATCGTGAGCAACACTAAAGATTGCATTTCAATCTTTTGGCGTTTTCTCGTTGTATAGAAACGAAATGAATGAAAAAGGATTTGTACAAAGACGCCGTAGTCCACAGATTTACAGTTAAAAATGATGTAACTTTCTTCGCGAAGTATTGTAATAATGGACCAAAGCGTGGTTTTAAATAGGTAAGTGACCCTCACGGTACACAACGTGCAGAGCCATGAAGGCGTCACGCGGTTCGACGGCGGTGCGTCGCGGACGCCGCGTCGTCGCCGCCGCGAACGCGGAGCGGCCACTGCACTCGATTCGATTTCACTTTTATTAGCAATCTACTTAATTGGATACCACTGTTGCGGTTTTATTCATTCTGCAGATTCATCTCAGAAATATTTGGGCAGAGTATAATGCAAGCAAAGCCATCTGATCATTATGATGTAGGTAATTAGAGGTTTTTACAATTACAAAATAATAAAATAGTAGTTGATTTATCTTTTTTATTACTGTACTCTTGCTGGATATCATAATATTTTATTTCCGTTATAGTCAAATACAGTTTTTAAAGTCTTCATATAGGTAATAAATAAATCCTCAAACATATTCCTCTAGGATATACATATATTATGCATCATCGTATGCTGTCATAGGATTCATCTATATAATTAAATAAAGGACAATTTCTTGATTGACATACACAGTATAGAACTAAAATTTGTTAATGTCACAGTTGTTATAAAATTAATCATACGTTAAAATTGATATTTTTACATCTGTGACTATAAAATTACGACTATAAAATAATAGGCTATAAATAATAATGAGGAAATTAATATAAAATAAATCCATATCAGTCCTTCCAACGAGCAAATATTTATCTGAATAAGTCTCTGTGACAAATGTTCCGGCTCTACGCTAAATGTTGAAGGTCAGTCGAACAACTGGAAAAGTACACGTTGAATAAAGTTTATACCTAAATCTGCGATCGTAATCCCACGCTCGAGAGACCGATTAAAGAAATAATCAAGTTTTTATTAAATCCCAGTAAACATTGTACACCGCACAATGCGTTTGTATCAATCGCTAATACATTACTGCTACATATTGCCTTTATTGGTATATTTTTAATTACTGTTTGAAACTATATATTTTAAAACTGCGTTTATTTTCCTATTGAGTTTGGATTTTTATCATTGTAAATCTAGTCGATATTTATTATGAGGATTACAAGAAGGCATCAATAATTCCTTGTTTGATAAATGCTAACATTCATTTAATATGTATTCGAATTGTATTGTATAAAATATTCCAATCGATAATAGCAGTTTTAATAACAATTAATCAATCAGAAAAATGCTTAGAGCTTCGAATTAAGAAGCTCAAACTTTTATACTATTCTACTTACATGATTATTTTTATTTTTATTAAACTTGTTTTAGATTCTTTTTTGTTAATGGTCATGGAAGAAAATATCCCAACGATTAAATATTGTTGCCGTAGGTACTCATCAAAAACGTTATCTGTATTCGTAATTAATACAGCGATAAACGCTACCAATCAAAAAGAAAACAAATGTTATAATCGTTTCAATGAATGGCTAACATTACCTAAAATAACAATTAATATACAATTTATGTTGTAGTTTTAAAAATACTACAACAACAAAAAATTTGTAAACTCAACAATAATCGACATCGCGTGCTATATTTGATAAATAATCGTAATTATATGTAAACTATATACTGAACGTATGTAAATGATTCGATATTGTAATATATTAAAAATCTAATGATATCTTTCAACTCTACGACGCGATTTTTTTCGTGAGTATTGTACATTTTATCGATCAATTTCCGCATCAAAGTGTCGTTGAAGGACGCTTGATTGTTAGAAACTAATTTTATCGCTTCAAATTATATTGTGGTTTTTATTTAATGGATTTAATAGCTATATTATCATTGTAAGTTCAGACGTATTTGGTAGGGCTTTAAGCAGGCTTACCGTGGTAGGTACAACCAACTCGACGGGTATTCTACCATCAAACTTAAATAGATAGGTACGTAAGGTAAAACTAACTTGATAACCTATGCAAACAATCAATCAGATTGCAAAAAAAAATGTTATTTCATATTTCTGTTATTACGAGACCACTCATTATCGTATTAGTTTTGTCCTGTAATTATAATCTGTGAGGGTAAAATAAATGAAGACTTTTTATGACTACATTTCAATTTGAAGCGTTGAACACTGCTTATATGTCGTAAAGAATATTTAAAGTCATTGGGAGTGTAAGGTTTTACACTTCTATATTGCACTAATATCAGGTGTCCCATTTGCTTGTCTAGTTTTCTAAAATAAAAAAAATATATTTCAATAAAAATAAGTGAGAGTAATAAAAGTATATTTATATTAATTTCTCGAGTAGATATCAATGGAGGCTAACTAACAGATATAGCAAACGGAACTATTTTTAAATGTACGTTCATAAAGCTTTCACTTACACTCAATCACTGAATATTTCGACAAGAAACCAGTTCTTAATTCGACTAGTTAGGATATCTGCCATGGTTCTTAAGATTTTCAAACCGTATAAATTTATTATGAACATAAACTCATCGGGTAGGAGTCAAATATTTATGAAAAGAATATTAATATTTACATAAAATCAATTATGTGTACATCATAGAATAGAAATGATACATGAAAACTCGTATAAAAAAATAGTAATAAAATAGAAACTGAATATTGAAAGATTTTACGTCATGAGTAACAATAAGTCACCGAAATTAATTTTTATATTTTTTAACATTTATTTTAGCTTTCAAAATTAGTGAAATAAAATATGTTTTGCATAAAATTCAGTAACAGCTAATATTCATTTGTTAATCATAACTCTATCACGCTAATAGCTGACTTTATTGATTGCACAACTCTTTCTGGTAGTCAATTTAGAAGTGCGGTATAATTTCTGATTAATTATTAAGTATTAGTAATCACCTATAATGTATGTGTGAATGTATTTTTTCACATGACTATAATTACATAAAAAAATGGCAACACTGTATGAAGATTCGTTTTCAATTTGTTGGTTTGCATATTTCATTACCAGCTTTGTTGTTTTGTAAATATTTATTATTAGTATAATTTAAGTTATATTTTTTCGTTTATATCTCGTGCATTAGCACAGATGACATTTTATTACGTAACTACACATATACTCATATGAGGAATTACTTTAGGCAAATTGCTAAATTCCACACTATATAGAGACAATTTAGTTTAAATATTTTGAATTCGCCAACTTTGTAAATTATAATAATACGACGAAAAATCAAACGCATATATTTTCGAATGTGAAATTCTTAGAAATGGAAATAAAACTAATTATAATTTGTTAAATTAAAAACGTGAAAATGTAATCGTAATATTGTAAGTTCATCCATATATTTATGTATTAGGATTAGATATATAAAATGAGAATAAAATATTTTAGCGACTACATTTTACAATATGTAGAGGAAATTACGAACAACATTTTCATTTCGAGCTTGGCACCGTCTCAATCTTAAATTTTGACTGATCATAAATATGATCGACAATCTACACGTGCATGGTTCCCATTTCAGCAAAATAAATCAAGTTCAGGACTTTTGAACTAAGTTGGAATTTGAAATACAGCACGTCAATAACTTTTTTCTGAAAAACTGATCTTTTGTCAATTTGTTTAAATTACATCTTTTAAAAACAAAAAAACAATTAAACTTAGCAAAAAACACAAAAGAGTTAATATGTGTTATATTTCTGTGTTCATCATAATTATATTGCAATCTTCTAATTAGCTTATATAGTTAAAATTGAACATGTGGATTAAAGTATACTTTGCTATTGCGAAAAAAATAATATAAAACTTCTATTTCGTAATCATTTCAAAGAAGCTACAATAAATTCCGACCGTGATATACGAAACTAGTATTAGTTCACATGACTAATTTTTATTTACAAGTCTTAATCAAACTTGATTTTATCATTACTGCAGCACAGGTAGGCTGTTCTATCAATTAATCAAAACAGTAATTTGTTTTTCATATTTTGAAATGCGTGCCATCAAGCCATCATAATTTGTACAGAAGTAATTTGTAATTTGATTTGTAAAAACTTTAAGAGGTATATACGCGTATGCATGCTAAACTCATTCCAGAGAAACTTTTTTGTTAGTATTAAAATTGTATATCGAAAAAGTTATTATAGCATAACGTTATTAAAAAATTTATTTTACAAACGAAATATTTTGCTAACACTTTATTTTTATTACAAAAAAATCAATTATAATCACAACTAAATAATATGTCTGTAATTTTATTTCATGTTGGATAACTAAGCCTTTGAGTTGATGTCCTCTTGTATACTCAAAATAAACATATAGAACGGAAAACATACAGGCGCGTATATTATATATATATTATGTATATTTATTAAATATTTTATGCAAGACTTTTAAATAGATTTTAGTTATTAATGACTCCATTAGGCATTTTTAATGAAGGCATTGCTAGCTACACCAACTTCAAATTTTCTTTAAAAGTTTGGATACAAATCGTAAACGTAATGATATGTACATACAAACTAAACATCCAACCAGATTTTATTGTAAATAATATGGTCATGAGTTTGATTTTTCATATATTTATCTGTATCAAACGTTACGCTAGATGTTTGTTAAACGCGGCATATTATGTTCAGCTAGAAGTAAGGTAATTTCGCATGAAGTAAGTATTCTGTTAACATTATATCCTTAATTATTTTAATATTACTTTATATAGGCTATGCCATTAAGGCAATAGAACACAAGCGTTAGAAAGCGTTTCATAAGCGCTTCCAAACAAGTATCTAGTAAAAAACAATTATCCTATAGATACTAAGTATAAAATGTAGTTGTACCGAATACATGTTAATTTGTTGCGGAATCCGAGAGCAATAACCGACTGCGGTGCTAGCGGTATTCGGCGGTTTCTTTGCCTCTAATATTCGATAAAAACAGCCGTGTGTATGTGTGCGTATGCATAGCCAAAAAATGTTTGCATGTTGTTTTAAGCATATTTCGACATATTAAAGCTTAATGTGGATATTAGTCACGCCTGTGACCAGACCCGCAATATTTTTTACGAACATGAAGTTGTATGTTTCACTTTAAATATATCCATTATTCTATTTTAGTCATCACATTATCAGCAATATGTACTTTTAATTGTTTTATCAAAGTTCGTCTCACGTAGGTACAACTCACTTTTTATACCTACCAATTATTTGGCGCCAAGCTAAAGTATGTTTTAATTTATAGCGACAGATAAAATCAAAATTAAAGTTATTAAGATTGGGGTTTACAAACAAATTTCTCTTAAAGAGAAAAGAGGACGGAAATAATTTGGTCGTATGTGATTTAAAGGAAGTTAAATGTAGACCATACTTCCTATACAAAAATTAAAGACAGGATATCGTTAAAGCAATTCGTCTCGCTTCTTGCTATCAAATGTCAATATGTCATTATTAATTTAAGTATATCTAATAGTTTCATAAACTTTAAAACGTGTGTGAATATCTCTTTGAAGCAAAAGAGATAAATTTTTAATTACACAGCCGGTATCATAATGAATGGGTTTCAAGTAATCAATCATAAATCAATTTATCCATAATAATTTAATGAATATTCTTCAAGAGATGTGCCGTTTTCACTCAGGGTCAAAGTTTAAGCATTGTGCTGTTACAAGGACGAACAATTTCTACGCAGGAGTACGTCGCGGTCGGGTGCGCACCAACCTTCCGCCTAGCGTCTGCGCCCGCAAGGGTCAAGGCGGCCGGTCATTTCACTCCGATTTAACTTGTCCACACCAATTACAGTTTTTAGTGATCTGACTTTTGTTGACATCTTAAAAAATGTAGGTAAACTAAATGTTATTAAACGTAAGGCGAGTACGATATTAGCTTCAGTCACAAAAAATGTTTTTGCTATTACAACTTGTCTACTATACTTTTGAAAACAAGGGTCAGTAGTATAAATACTTTTTCGAACTTCCAGATTCAATTTGATAGTAATTACCAAAATATTATACATGATTAGTTATTATAATGACTTAAAAAGATTGAATTGAACATTATGAAAAGATCCTAATATTTTTTTTTGTTTAAACTGATAACTTTATATTCGTAATTTGATAGATTTCTCACCACTTACTCCATCCACGTCCAAAACATTTTTGTCATAACTTATACATGTATGACCTTAGCCCCAAGTTGCATGCTTAACCTGTCAAATTTGATTACATGCGATTCAGTGGTTTTGCCGATATGGTAAGGAATTGACTGTCGTCTTAATACTACTCTGAATAAAAAATATAAAAATAGATGCAGCAATTAAGTATGAGACATCTCTTATCTATTTAATAGCAATACTTTGAGATTCTCAACGAGCCGCAGCAGGACCGTGGGACAAACGCGAGCCTTTGTACGGAGCACTGTTACGTAAAGCGAGCATGGTTCCACCGCATCGGCTCATGCTCATAGGGTAATAGATATTATTGCACGCCGCGATTTCGAACAATGCAAGTTACGCCCCTACCGCGCCCGCCGACTTTAATGCCATCTCTCTACTGCCATAGGCGAATTCTTGGTAATGTTTCTGAAATGCAAACTACAATATTGTACGCAGCTAAGTTAGATAAGCAGTCATATGTCACGATTGAATTTGTGTTTTCATCGGGCTTCAATATAAATTGATTAATTTTATTGGATATTGATATTGATATTCTTGTGGTCAGTAAAATATTTGCTTATTACTTATTCCACGAAACACTATCGCATTTTATCTTATTAATAAATTGCTATGGTTTGCAATATTAAAATAAAATATCTGAATTGTATTCACATTTATTTTAAATATATAAATTACATTTAATATTTACCAAACACTCTTATAATTAATAACTAAACTTATTAAGGATTTTTTTTAAACACAAAAGTATTTCATAAGTGTTTATGCAATCATAGACCGAGCATGGCACGCGTTGAAGTCTTTGTCTCACGAATACATTTTTCATCTCGCTGAAAATTTAAATTGATTATATCTAACCGAGTTGCACTAGGCAACAGCAATGAGCACTATTAGTGCACGATTACATTATTTTATGATAAAAGTTCTTGCAAATATCACCAAACAATAAACGTACCTACACACATAGCGGTGACGCAGCGTGGATATATAAATCACTGATATAAAGTGCTTTATTACTTCCATATAGCATTATTGCATTTATTATAATAAAAATGCTTGTATGAACTGATGTCGAACGGATTAAAAAGCATAAATATGCAACAGTTACCTACTCAGTTAATAGCTAACTTCACGTCATCGAGGCATTTAAATCCTACGCCTACAGGACATATCTCCATGGAGAATTGAATCAGAAATGTTAATTTATAGCAGTTAAATAATGAATAAAATGTGTGTTAAATATTATTTTATTCACAATATTTCGGTAAAAATAATAAATCCTTGAAAATATAATTAAGCTAAACGAATAAAAAAATTTAAAAAATTACTTCCATTTGAGCACAACTTTAATATACCTTAAACTGTTATAGTTCTTTTTTTACGCAGTAGTTAATTTATTATAAAAAAATATATATTTATTTAATGAAATCATAAACGATATCAATTGAAAATAGACCGAAATTGTGATTGCATGCACTCAAAAAAATTATTAACTACAGGGTCAATAGAATTAATATAATGGACGCACTACTTCTTATGTTAACGAAACTTTTTTCTGGCGGAAAATGTTTATACTTTTCATTATGCTTTTTTTTCTTGAATTTAATTTGTCGAGATTTGTTATATTTGTAATGATTTGATTTTCAATGAAAAATGATAAAAAAAGTGGAACTCCTATATTACAAATGATATTCCTTTGCAATTTTTTTTGGATTTTCTATTTGTATCAACATTAATCTATCTTTTCTTAAATAATGAATCAATTTCGAACGTCTTTTCTGTTCCTGATAATTTATGTTGTTTCTATTTTCATGAGGTTATTTTCTACGGTAGTTTTTTTTATCTATGAATCTTTATTTTACCTGTCTTATGTATAAGTTTAATCAAATAGCGTTTAATTAATTGTATAATATATAAATAAGTTTTTAGTTAGACCTTACTTAAGTTATAATTAATATTATTTTTATTTTAAGAATATAGTAAGGAGTTAGCTCTTCAAATTTACTACGAGCAAATTTAAATTAATCTTAATATAGAGATTTATAAAAATTTAGATAACTCTTTACATCAACTCAATAAATCTAGAAAGATATAAATAATATAATGCAAATATTATATGTATAAGTTAAATATAACGCTTGTATTAGCATTACAAATTTTATATAAATCAATCCGATATAATTTCTACTTGCGTTGTGTTCGCAACCGCACAATAAATAGAGCATATTTTTTATTTGTAAAAGAAATAGTGAAGTAGTAAGAATCGACAAAAAAGTTTCTATGAAACGTTAATTTCCCCGTTCAAGTTAAAAACAAATAAGGCAATTATCAACCTGAAATAGGCATGAATCACTTCCTTGATGTCTTGTTTCGATGAAGGAATCATAATTAAACAAGACAATTTAAACTGGATGGTGCTAGATTTGTTTAACACAATTTGTAATTTCATAAATGTTTACATTTAGAAATTTTGATGTGCTTAAAAAAATGATTATGCTGTTTTATACTTCATTTTAACGAGAAATAGAACGTAATTATATGGAATGAATATTTAATTTCATTGAACTAGTTAATTTTCTCACATTATGAAATTTCCCACCTACAAAAATTTCCATTTAAAAAACCTTCAAATATGTAGTGTTAAAGTTTGTATGGAAATAATCAAATCCCTGGGTATTTATTCAGTCGATGACTTTTCTTGGTATCGATATGTAAGTATGAGGTTATGATTGTACACAGAATACTAATAGGCAACTAAACATTAACCCTCCCATAAATAACAAAATTAACAAATAGATACAAATTAAGTTAATATAGCATTAAAGTATTACAATAATGTTAAAATAATTCAAATACATACACAATTATATGTGTGTTAGAATGTCAAAATCATTGCCGAAAACGCGGAAAGAATGATTGCCAAACGTGCGTTGCAACTTATTTAATAGCTGTATAAAATTCCAATGTGTAGAGATAATATAGCCACATGGCATAAAGTAAAACAAGTTTTTGTTCTACTAAACGTATTTATTATCTCCAAGTTTTAGTAACTAGTTTCGTTCTGTGGTTTTGTAGACGACGAAATTTTTAAAGTTAAGCACTATTTCTATAACCTGATATACTAGTAATAAAAAAAAGAAAAATATATATGTTGATATGAAGGATTTCATATGTATTAAATACAACAGATGTAGAAAAAAAAATTGCAAAATTTTTACAATCTAGAGATTAAAAATATCTTAGTCATTTTCAATAAATCATTTTTGGTATGTTAGAAATAAATATATTCCTTTGAAATGTTTATGCACTAATACTTCACGATAAGTCACCTGCCAGA
Organism: Vanessa cardui; assembly: GCF_905220365.1. Taxonomy (NCBI): domain Eukaryota; kingdom Metazoa; phylum Arthropoda; class Insecta; order Lepidoptera; family Nymphalidae; genus Vanessa; species Vanessa cardui. Next base: position 7,494,102 of record NC_061124.1, read on the forward strand.
ATATTTATACTGGCATATAAGTTTACAATTATTGTTTTTATTACAATATTATCATGCAGATACATTACTATTGAGATTAGTCACGACTAACTCTACTAAGTTATGTGCGAGCGACAGGTTTATTAATACAATTACTGTGAAATGTATAAAGTAATATTTAACTAAAAACTTACCTTCGACGATATAAAGGCGATCCAATAAAGAACCAGAATTGGGATTAGCACTTCAGTGTAATAAGCACGAGTAGTAGCACTTCGTCTCTGAGTTAGAGAACAAGACATGTAGTTATTAGTCCATAAACACCCCTTGGAGTACACAAAGCTTGAAATAATAAAGTCCTGGGTAAAGTCCAGGAAGGCGAGGGTGGTGGTGGCTTGGAAGTTGCGAAGGCCGGGCTACGGGGTGCCGGCGGCGCGCGGGTGACGGTCGAGCGTCCGGCCGCACAACGCGCCTTGCAACGGTAAACTAGCAGGCCGCGCCAACACAGCCTCTCCCTCGCTTGTATGAGTGCCTCCAAACTCCCTCCAAACAAATAGTACCGTACGCCGCACTTCTGTCTTGGTAACTTTTATTATACTTTTATTAGTGTTGCCGTCTGCGCCTGTGTGTTCTATTACACGAACACATACGTAGTCGCGACCCGATAAAGTCGTGTGGGTGTCGGAGTTGGTAAAGTACCTATGCGTGCTTTGATCTTACGATTCGGTATGCACGGCCGCGCTGCCGCACGTAGTACCGAGGCTTTATTTTACTTCTATAATATCTAGTCAATAATTTAAGTTTGGTGTTTGTGCAATAACACACGTCTCCCAGCGCGATCTGCAACTAGGCCAGAGTCTAGACTTAGCTCTAACTACGTATCTTCACTATAATTTTTGGGCTATTATTTTGTCTCGTATACCTTGTTCATTGTTTAAACTAACCTTTTGTTTAACAACCTTCACCTACCGAAATTAGATCACGTACACAGATAGTCCAATAAGGTCATGAATCATGATATAACATTCTGATGAACCACGTCTATTCACCGCTATTATACTAGCCTATTGACAACTAAGGTTATCCTAGAGATCCAGATAATTGCAAGTCATGTTTTGCAACTTTAAAGCTTGTAGTGGTAGAAACCCACGTCTATTACATAGGAATATAATTTTTTTGTTAAATTAACCGCTAACGTTGACAAATCTCATACTATTCAATATTTTTTTAATATCATCTGATATTAATCCGTTTCTCAACATTTAGATTGCTATGCAACTTGCAAGTTATAAAAATATTCTTAAGCGCAAATTACAATACATTATTATATGGCCGAATTAAATAGAAATACTGGGCTTTGTCTGCATTCAGTCAATCGAATTCTCGAAACAATAGTTATTGGTTCGTTCAATTATTAGTTGAAGGTAAGTTATTATTTATTTTATATGACCGTAATCACGTAAGCTCACAAACGTCTTTCAATTTTATTATAACAAAAAAAAAAGTTTATTCAGAGAGTTTAGTACAAACGCTTTTAAATCATCAATTGACAAGATAAATTCAATAAAAAACTACCGAGTAATTCAATTAAATTCTACCGAGAAGAAACGGTAAAAAAAACTCGGTAAGTTACTCGTTTACATCCATCAAATTACAAATATCCAACATGTAAGTATATGTAATATTGTATATTACATATACGTACTTCTTTACAGATAGGGAAGTATGAAAGAAGAACACACGCTGCGCCGACCACAAGTACCTTGGGATAAGGGCAGGAGGATGACGATGATGATGTACCTATATGTAATATTGTTAATATCCTGCATGGAAACCAGCTCCAACAACTCAATGTTTTTAGCATACACTAATTGATCGTGTAAACTTCATACAAGCAAGATCCTTATTTTCAGGAGCATCCCTATTCTATTAACGGAAGATGAATTGGCTGACGTCATTTAGGCCGCCGATTGAACGACGTCATTTAATAAAGTGGCTAGGCATTTCATTGAGAGGCTAATTTAATTAGATGGTTGCGACAAACACAATAGACTTCAGATCCATGTACCGTTTTAATAAAATATACCTAAAATTTGAAATTTTTACTATAAATGAAAAAATAAATAATTTAACATATTGTAGGACCGACCATCGCCTCTCCTATTGCAGATGTAGAATGAAGGCTAAGTAACCCAATTTAAGAGGTTATATCTCTCTGATGTACATAAAAATGTATGAAAAATTGTAAACAACAATTTGATTACAAGTAAAACGAACATTTAAAATTTTATAATGTCATAAATACGAATAATTATTTATCGTTTTTATTTTATTATATTAATCAAAGTAGCAACAAACGTTACAAAGTCTACTATGCTATTTAGATCACCAATGCAGGTTAAACTTATTTATTGCACTCAGAAATGTAATACTCTAATTAAATAAATTCTTATAGGCATATTAAATACGTCAATTATTATCAGTTAGAATATAAACGGTTTAATATTTATTTATCTATTAATAATAACAATAATTTTAAAATAATGATTTAGGGTTTTTTAATTATTACGTTTCAATTAATGGTATACGTGATACGATTGTCCGCATTAGACACAAGCTAATAATGATATGTTTTAATGATTGAAGAATGAGACCTAATATATCTATCCATATATATACATATCCTAGAAAGAGCGATAAGACCGTACTAATTATAACATTGTCTATAATGCACAGGGCCGAATAAGGCCCCTACATAACACATATCTTTAGGACACTTTGTTCTTTTATAACTTCTTAATATTTTCACTTCACTCACATTTCAGAGTATCTTGTCAGGTACCTATTAAGTATAAAAAGTAGCCTGTGGATTTCCTTTGATTTGCTTATCAGCTAGCTTCATTCGAAATTTCATCAAATTCAACCCATATCAGATTCAGTAGTTTGGCTGTGGAAGAGCGACAGACAGATACTGGGATAGAGTTACTTTCGCATTTATATCATTGGTATATGTTACCATATTTATTTTTAATAAGGTATGGTATGCTTAAGGGATGCTATAATTCTTCGATGCAGATGTTATCGTAAACTTAGAAGTAAAGTGAAGAAGTAATATTATAAATAAATATATTATATCAATGAAAAATAAATGTAGTTCACAATATAACTGAGCTATAAGTAAAACTTATGGAATACGGCAATTTAGGGTTTAATAATCTTCATTTGTTTGGACAAATTATAATATAAACTATTTTGTTTCGAGCGCTCAATTTTAAACGGAGCACTGAAAAGTTCAGAAATAGTTTATGCGACGGACCGATATGCTTTTCAAATGGCGGAAATTCAACGCTGCTAACCCAACCCAACCCGTAATTAGGGCCAGGGATGGCTTGAAAGCCCAAAAAATAAAGTTATAATTTAGTGTTAAGAATTCCATTCTATACTTTGTTTACATATATTACATCAATATTATTTTTATTATTGCAGTATTTAAATCGAAGTGAACTTTGCTCAAAATAGAAGTAATCTCATAAAATTTCCACTGTTGTTTAATGTCAGGTTGTTATTATGTCAAAAAAAGAAAAAATGCAGATCTCAATTTGCTATGTTATTATTGGATTGACGTACATATACGTGGCTCAAAATTTCTTCCAACACAAGCCGGTTTCTCAACATTTTCTTCATCGCGCTTAAACCCACGACCTTCGCTCAAATAGATGTACTCGCTCTACTAAGTCATCGGTTCTCGTAAAAATAATAATTATTTAAATTATGAATTTCAAACACAATTAATCACAATAAAATATAATAAATTTTATTTTAATTTACATATTATTACTATTATTTATAACATGAATTGGCATTTGCAAGTTATTGTAATGAGACCAGTTCTTGGAAATCTATACGTACATATAGTTAGTGTTCGACTAGGTCTGTATTTTTCGAAATATATGTTTAGTATATTATGTAGATGTAAGTACATAAGAGACTGTTGCTTTTGATAATGTATCTTAATAGTATATTGCTATAAGCTTTATAACAAAGAAGAATCGTCTAAGGGATCCCCTTATGAAAAGATTGATGTTTATGTGGACCAAATCAAACCCAGATTAAACCATGAGTACGGTTTTTTTTGCGTCCATACATGGAAATAATAGTTTTTCGCAACTTAAATATTATTAAGTTCTAATGCTACGTTCTAGGAAAGTTTTCCTACAACAAAATACATTAAGTAACAAACTGCTTTATTTATCTATTCGTAAGACTGCTTTGTTTTAAAACATGAAAACCCGAGTTTTTGAACTAGAATTTGCCCTATCATATTTCTTGTTTTTGTCCAAGATATTATCAGTAGCAAACAAATTTAGAAAAAATGTACAAGCTCGTGATCCTTTTGTGACAGATTTTTCTCACATTGGACTATGAAAGTAAAATAATTGAGAGTGCATCTGTACTCGTACACACTGGTTAACTATAATGTGTCATGTTTTCAGTTAGAGTCTTAGAGTCTTAATCAGGATCCGTAGGGAGGATGTAATCATGATTATCACAATGGACATTTCAAAATGTATTTTATAATAAAATAGGTGTTTTAATTTTATTTTGTAATTATATTTTCTACTTACGACTTTTTAAAAAGCTTATGCCCTTCACATTCCCCTCCTTATAGGTTCAAGCTATATCCATGCCATAATTTATCAAAATCGGCTTAGTGTCTTATTCGCCAAAAGCTAACAGACAGAAAATTCACATTAATTATTCTTAGGTTGAATTTTACTTTGGTAATAAAAAGTTAAATATATACAAGAATATATGTTAAATATTCACAAGAATATTATTTAAGTATTTTTCGAGTTCATTATATATGTAAACATATATTATTACTAAATTGCACTCTATATTTTACCTATAGTTATTGCTACCTATTTCATCATTATATCAAACGATATACATAATATAAATCTTATTAAATGTTAACAATTTTTTTTATTGTCAAAGATCAAGATCATTTTTATTAGGAATGTATTAAATGAGTTGACAATATCGTGATACACTTGTTTTTTTTCAAATTGGACTATTAAATTTAAGTTTGTTAACAAAAAGTAATTACAAAAGTTGTACATAACTTTGTTACACGTTAATTTTAGTTTTTCAATATACCTATAAAACATTTGAAATGAAATAGTAGTTTTCAGAAAATTATTTTCGGTAATCTATATTTCACAAAATATTTTTTGTATAATCTATAGTAGGAATTCTGATAATAATGGTAGATTGTGATTTCATATACTGGCATCCCTGCCGGGTGTGTGTGCGGCATATAAATTGTGTATCTGTAATTTACTGTAATTTTAATTGTAAACAATGTGTTTTATAAATCATTCATACGTGAAATAATAAAATCCTGGCAGTTTCTATCCCAATGTTGTAATCTAAGGGTTCTTATTTACTTTTTGTATTGATGTAAGGTTCTCGTGCTTTGTCTTCGTGTGTGACAATATACTCAAAATGGCGCATCAACTGGCACCGTCTGTAAATTGTTCATTGGACGACATTGACCTCAGTGCGCTAAAGGTAAACTCTTGAACTTTAACATTTTTGGCCATCTCTATAAATGCCTGTAAAAAGGCTACTCTTGGTTAAAAAAATATATATCAGGGAGCAATGATCTCACAGGGCGTGAATCATAGTTAGGGTTCAATAAGGATTATAATTAGCTTTTATCTATACATTCCTTGTGAATGCTTGGTTTCAGGACCCGGCTGGTATATTTGAACTTATAGAAGTTGTAGGAAATGGCACCTATGGACAAGTATATAAGGTATGTATGTTAATCTCAATAAATTGATTATTTACTAATATAATGACCACAATTCTCAGAATTATCTGACCTATAAATATAAATCAGTTAAATACATAAGTATCATCCGTAAATTGAACCTTAATGATGAAAATTATGTTACTTTTATACTTTGAACTTTACAATTTAAGAGGAGCTATTAGTGTCAATGAACAGAATTAATTTTCATCTGCCAGCCTCCAATAAAACTGACATATTCTTAAATTACTACACACTGACTAAAATTTATCTACTAAGTACATCATCAAAATGTCATCCTTGTTGTAGAATTGTTTTTAATGAAAATTAGTATTACTGAAATTGTAATATACAAAGCAGATTTTTAAATAAATATGCCTTTAAATGAAGTTTGCATTTAAACCTATCTACTTCAAAATAATGTAATCATGTACTTCTGCTATCAGTTTAGATACTAAAACATAATTATGATAATGATATTTCATTTAAGAAATATGAATTAAAACATAAGTTAAAAAATAAATTACAATTTTGTATTATTATTCGTATTTATGTATTTACATTATGTTCATCAAGTTTTTCATTTCATATATGTATATTATAGGGTCGCCACACAAAAACTGGACAGCTTGCTGCCATCAAAGTTATGGATGTCACACAGGATGAAGAGGAAGAGATAAAACTTGAGATCAATGTCCTCAAAAAGTATTCTAATCACCGAAACATTGCAACTTATTATGGTGCATTTATTAAAAAGAGTCCTCCTGGTAAGGATGATCAGCTTTGGCTGGTAATGGAGTATTGTGGTGCTGGTAAGTACAATATGAGCTTTATTATTATTCATTAATCTCTTTTTCTATTTCTGTCATTCAATTCGTTTCTATTCTTAACCATAATCACATCTAATAAAGTTAATGATAATTATCATGCTCATTGAGAAACAGCTTGGAATTATACAGTGGCAATTCAGTTTTTATTACTTTTAATTATATGACCTGGTTAACAACCTCTAACTAAACTAATAAGATGACTGTATAACACCCCAATAGATACAATTATTCTTTGTGATAGTTCCTTTAAATGGTCCTTTAAATATAAAAATTATCAATGTTGGACTTAATTGTGTCACAAAAAAGCTTTTTAATTTGCAATTAGTTTACATTGTACCACAATGGAGATTAACATATTTCAATGTGATTCATTAATTCCTTTTAGTACTTTAATTGGTTTAAATTACTGTCTAGAGATTTGCTGATTTTTTCTCTTTACAAATTATATTTGTTGTTTGCAAGGTTTGCATATAAACTAAGTTGTATATGAATCTACATTCACTGTAATAAGACTTGTGATGTCATTTTAGGTTCCGTGACAGACTTAGTCAAATCAACCAAGGGGCAGTCATTGAAAGAAGAATGGATTTCGTATATTTGCAGAGAAATCCTAAGAGGTCTAAGCTATCTGCACTCCAACAAAGTGATACACCGTGACATAAAGGGACAGAATGTATTGCTCACTGATAATGCTGAAGTCAAGCTTGGTAAGTAAATTATATACCATGTACTTTGAAATAAAAATTTGCTCCTTAAATCCAGATGAATCATCAGTTTGAAAAAAATTGTATAAATTATTAAATAAGAACTCTATGTAGCCAAAAAAAAAGTATGAATAATTAGACTATGACTTAGAATTTATAAATGTTATAAAATTATGAATAATTTCATGATTATTTTTAATTCTCACTTTTTGGGCTAATATAAAGGTTTTACATTATTAGATTACATTTTGTTTAGCTTCATATAAAATATTGCTTACTCATGTTTCATTTTACTTCACTTAATATTTTATCTTTGGTCTGAGTACTGCAGCTAATTAGTGCACATCACGCAATTTATGAACAGAATATGTATCTTGTGCAATTGTGACATTTCTATACGAACTGATCTCATTCCTGATAACAATTATTGAATAGTAATTTAAAAATATATGAACAAAAAATTTATTTATGTTTCATTTCATGTGGATTTGTGATAGCAAACTATTTGAACATTGATATATCTATTGTCATATACAAATGGTTTTAAAAATGTTGAATGAAAAATTACTGTTTTTTATGACATTTAAATATTTATATTACAGTATACATTATTTATGTACCACAGAAATCATCTTTTGTATATTAAAATTCAGCTTTCTCCATATAAAAAGTACATGTATTAATCAAGAATTATTTTGAATTGAACGCCTACATTATAATAGAAACCTTCTATTAGGGTATGGGTAGGGTACTATACATCAAAACTTCATTATTTTTTACGTAAATTGTTCCAATTTCATAAACCTTTCTGGTTGTCAGGTTTGACTACTGAAGTATCCTATGTTCTAACTTAGAGTTAAAGCATGACAGATACCAAATTCCAGTGGTTTAACTGTGTTGTCTACCCAGACACATAAAGCTACTTTCCCATTTGCAATATTATTACATTTTTTTGTATGTTTGTTGTTATTTTTGTTTATGAATGACTTTTATTTATTCTTTTGGGATTAAGTTCAGCATAACTTGAAGGTAGTTTCGTCTCAATTTCTTTGTTAATGAACAGTGCTAAGTTTTTAATTTGAAACTGTCCGTAAGAGGAAATGTTTGAATTTTTTTTTTTGTGATAATGAATAACAAATTATTTTTATAGTCGACTTTGGAGTATCTGCACAACTGGATAGGACAATCGGCAGGAGAAATACATTCATCGGTACTCCATATTGGATGGCGCCGGAAGTGATCGCATGTGACGAGAACCCCGAGGCTACGTACGATAATCGCTCTGACCTCTGGTCTCTCGGTATCACTGCACTTGAGATGGCCGAGAGTCAACCACCTCTATGCGATCTTCATCCTATGAGAGCTCTTTTCCTCATTCCACGGTAGTTTTTTTTATAGTTTACCTATATAATTCGTAAAATTTAATTAGTTTTTTTATGTAATAAGATATTTGTTGGTTGAATGTGAATTGTAACAAGATTATTTCCTTTTTACAGAAACCCTCCGCCACGCTTAAAGTCAAAGAAGTGGGCAAAAAAATTTCATAGTTTTATTGAGACTGTACTTGTAAAAGACTACCATCAGCGTCCTTACACTGAGCAACTCCTGAAGCATTCATTCATAAGGTGAGTAGCAAATATTTAATCACATAATAAAATAACCACTGTTATGAATTATGTGATAGCTAATTAGTTTTTGTTTGTTTATATTCTATCTACCTATATTGAATGTCTATATAATATATCTAATTTTTTTTATCTTATTAAATTTTCAACGTGACCCTGAGGTCACAATCTCTTTGAAAAGACTCACCGATCTGTAATGGAGCGGCGCGGATTAGACTCCTCATCTAAATCTTACAATTCATAAATATAAATAATTGTTCTATTTCTCACAGAGATCAACCTACCGAGAGGCAGGTGAGGATACAACTGAAAGACCACATAGATAGATGCAAGAAGAGAAAGCAGGACAACTCAGTGCGGGAGGACTACAAGTACTCGGGCTCGGAGGGGGAGGAGGAGGACAATGCAGTGGCGGGCGAGCCTTCGTCCATCGTGCACAACGCCGCCGCGCACCAGGGCGGCGACACGCTGCGTCGGAACTTCCAGCAGATACAGGAGGGACGGTCGGTGCCGCATGATAGAATGACTAACTTTTTTTTTTATGGTATAGGTTGGCGGACGAGCATATGGGCCACCTGATGGTAAATGGTCACCATCACCCATAGACAATGACGCTGTGAGAAATATTAACTATTCCTTACATCGTCACTGCGCCACTAACCTTGGGAACTAAGATGTTATGTCCCTTGTGCCTGAAGTTACACTGGCTCACTCACCCTTCAAACCGGAACACAACAATACTGACTACTGTTATTTCGCGGTAGAATAACTGATGAGTGGGTGGTACCTACCCAGACGGGCTCGCACAAAGCCCTACCACCAAGATAACCAAGATAACTCACATAAAAAGACAAGAGAGTTAATATTTTGTGATTAAATCTTTTTTAAAGTCGCATAACTGACTAAAGCATAGATTTCAAGTATTCCTTGATATATATAACAGGAGACAAGATAGTAAATATTTTGTGATTAAATCTTTTTTAAAGTCGCATAACTGACTAAAGCGTACATTTCAAGTATTCCTTGATATATATAACAGAAGACAAGATAGTAAATATTTTGTGATTAAATCTTTTTTAAAGTCGCATAACTGAATAAAGCGTACATTTCAAGTATTCCTTGATATATATAACAGGAGACAAGATAGTAAATATTTTGTGATTAAATCTTTTTTAAAGTCGCATAACTGACTAAAGCGTACATTTCAAGTATTCCTTATATAACAGGAGACAAGATAGTAAATATTTTGTGATTAAATCTTTTTTAAAGTCGCATAACTGACTAAAGCGTACATTTCAAGTATTCCTTGATATATATAAAGGAGACAAGATAGTAAATATTTTGTGATTAAATCTTTTTTAAAGTCGCATAACTGACTAAAGCGTACATTTCAAGTATTCCTTGATATATATAACAGGAGACAAGATAGTAAATATTTTGTGATGAAATCTTTTTTAAAGTCGCATAACTGACTGAAGCGTACATTTCAAGTATTCCTTGATATATATAACAGGAGACAAGATAGTAAATATTTTGTGATTAAATCCTTTTTAAAGTCGCATAACTGAATAAAGCGTACATTTCAAGTATCCCTTGATATATATAACATGTCACCGAGTCAAAAACCAAGAGTGACATCTCCGTGCATTAAAAAAAATTCTAATTTATATTTGTGTTGGTATCTTATTTCTTGCACCATTCATATCATTCACGTACACTTGCACGTGTTGTAAGTTTGAGTGTCGCTCAATTAAATGCAAAGGTGTAGATCCGAATGATCTATACTATACATATAAATTGATAATAAAATCTTTTTTAATAATATGTTTCCATATATACTCAGCTTTAATTATTTTCTAGCGCTGCTGCAGAAGCACAGCAACCCCAACCGCCGCCAAAACGCAACAGCAAACGTGAAGATCGTGAGGAGATACCAGGTAGGTGTCATGGTCTCGATAGGAGACTGTTTATGCCATATTAACCCAGAAATCACTTCAAAATTTATTCCAATAGCAGGAGAAATATTATAAGAACTAAACAAAGCTTTGATATATCTTTTATGTGATTTACAAGAGTAAGGCATTAGACATGATTTTTAGTATCTTTGTAATCGACTTTATATCAAGTGTTGATATCAATCAAATAGTTATGATAATAAAAAAAATGTTATCTAAAATTTTCATATTTTGAGAATAATTTATGCACAAATTGAATGAATGAATGAGTTGAATCTTTTCTCCTTCAATTAGGATATACTATATATTTTATAAAGTCGAGATAGCCCAGTGGTTAGAACGCGTGCATCTTAACCGATGATTGCGGGTTCAAACCCAGGCAAGCACCGCTGATTCATGTGCTTAATTTGTTTTTATAATAGATCTTGTGCTCGGCGGTGAAGGAAAACATCGTGAGGAAACCTGCATGTGACAAATTTCATAGAAATTCTGCCACATGTGTATTCCACCAACCCGCATTGGAACAGCATGGTGGAATATGATCTAAACCTTCTCCTTTAAGGGAGAGGAGGCCTTTAGCCCAGCAGTGGGAATTTACAGGCTGTTGTTGTATATATTTTATATATTAAATTCAACCTACAAGACAAATCACATTTTTTTTCTTACTTCACAATAGAACCTGGCCCGCCAGCGCGGCCATCCATTCCACAAAGACTGATTGTTGTGCCAGACCCACAGGCACAACAGCCAAATAGATATAGGTAATTATTAAAACAATGTACGTTATTTTAAATTTACTTTGGTTATATTAACAATTCAAAGTTTAAAAAAAAAAAAACATATATACATTTTTTTATTGGTAATTCATTGCAATCAAAGCAGCAAAATAGTTATAAGTTTTTGCTTAGAAGTGTTAAGAGTTGAATTACCTCTGGCGCGCAGGCCACTGCCGCCGACGCCGAAGTCCTCGGGCTCGTCTAACAGCTCGGGCTCCAACAACGGCACCCCGCCCGCAGGCGGCCCGCAGCCTCCGCAGCGCGGCTCCCACCACATATTCAAGCCCATGGTACGTCCAGTCATACAACTTGTCAATCAGTCATAATTTTTTTTTTTTTATTTAATCACCATCTGTAACCATTTGTAGACATCTATTCGAGTTATTAGTTATTTGATATTCTAAATAAATTTTAATGATTGGCATTTATGAAAGTTATTATAAGATTTACAAAGGCGAAATTTAGTGCTATCTGACCATGTATCGTGAAGTAAAATAAAGTAAATCATGATCCTTTGTGGAACATGTATAGCCCTGTTCGAAAATTTTCAAATTAGATTGTACAGTCAGCGTCAAATAATTAAAGACACTCAGGGTATTCAAATAATTAGACGTAACCAAAAAGTCAATAATATCGGTACAAACAAAGTTTCCTTATTGTTGTCAACAAACGCGCTCAAAAAGTCGAGACGTTTAAAACGTCATATAGATCGTTACAGTCAAACCCTAAATATGGTTACAGTCATCTCGCCAATGGCATCCAAGCATTCTAAGTGTTTAAAAATACGGAACACATTAGAAAAATATACTTTACTGCTTAATTTTTTAAATACAATTTGTCACATCAATTAATATTGAAATATTTATGCATAATATGAAAGAGATAGAGACTGCATATGAAGATGCAATCCTTTTCACTTTAAGCAAAAGGTCACAGATGTCTATGTTGCGCCTATTTATTTGAATACTCTGAGTATCTCTAAATATTTGACGCTGATTGTACTAATTCTAAATTTATTTATATAAGAAATAACATCCTTAGTTCAGATGATATAATATATGGGATAATAACATATGAGATTTAATTCTGTAGACTTAAAAAACAACATTACAGCATGAGTATTCAAAGATGCTTTTATGGACCTACATGAATTATAAATATATTGATTTTTTGAATATTGCCTGTTATAATCTGCTTGAATCTCACCACAAAGACCTTGATGATATAATTTGGTTTAAAACAATTAAACATAAATATAATCATCATTGAAATGTATGTTTAATTTGTTGGTATATAGATTTCATTTTTGCTTTTGCAGCATATGACATAAGTTTTCTTGTTTTGTTTTGTTATTTTTTTTTTATCGAAGAAAAATTACACTAGTAATACAATTAATTAAAATATTTTTCGAGTTTTCTTAATTATATGCATTTATTTTCTGTAAAAGTCGATAAAGTTTAAAAGAGTTTAGAAGAAACGTATTTTTTTTTATTACAAAAGAAAATCATTAATGAAATGTAATGCATGTTCATGTTCTATCGCATTTTTGTTATATTTTATTGTGAACTTTTTATTTTATTAGCTTTGTGTTTTTGTTTTCATGTCACGCTGTTTTTCTTTGCACATCCGATAAATTGACTGCAGCTTCCACCTCGAAGGCCAGAGGTAGGTTTAAATTTGCTGCTTCGAATAATTTAAAAATTTGTGTAATTGATGACGTAGTCGATGATGACGATTCTATGGTGTATTTTCAGGACTTAGATAAGTTAGCGGCGCAGCTAAACGAGCTCGGTGTAGTTTCGGGCAATGAACCACCGAATCGACCCCCGCGAGCCCCAACTAACGGCCAAGGTCAGTCTTTTGTAAAACTGATATGATGATGAATGATGGCAGTGAAATTGTTTGGTTATATACCTAAATACTATAATATTTTTGTTACATATAAATTGTAATTTAACGGGGAATGACACGCCTTCGTTAATTAATATAGCTATGTATGCATATGGTCATGAATATATATAACACATAAGTAAACGTTCAAAAAAGACATTTTAGCTTGATATTCAAAGCTCAGGCAAAAATAGTAAATATAAAAAAAAAATATAAGTATGTATACCTCCTTATGCCTGAGCATTGATGATAATAATATCATCATATTATTTCTATCACAGATAATCATGCTCATTTAATAAAATTATACTATGCAACTTACCTTTAAAAATAAATTTTATTTCAAGCTGTGAAATAATACATTGAGCTCGTTTTGCAGTATCCATACTTTACTTTAATCACGATGGAATGGCCAGTGGCGTAGCTAGGTGAGGAAGGGCCCCGGTGCATAGAAAAAGAATCGGGCCCTCACTCCCTCTTTCCCATCTCTCTTTAACTAATGATTACCCTTTAAAATTATAGATACCAAATAAGAAATCTATATATAAATACAGAAGTTTAAGGTTTAGTTTAGAGGGCCCCCTGAACTCTGGGGCCCTGGTGCACTGCACCTCCTGGCCCTACGATAGCTACGCCACTGAATGGCGTGCGTGCGTACAGCGCACTGGATATGTCTGTCCGTATGTGTATAGCTGAGTCCGCCCGCAGGCCCGGCCGTGGAGCGCGCCGCGCCCGAGCCGCCCTTCGAGGAGTCGGACAGCGACAGCGACGCCGAGGAGAGCGGCGGCCGCGTGCGCAACGACGGCACGCTGCTGGCCAGCGACCCGCCCAAGCCGCTGTGAGCACCCCCCGCTTACGACCTAGCGTCGCTCGGCTCCGACTCATCCGGCTCATTTTCCATTGTGGTACTGGACGGTCCGAGTGGCACGACGGTACCGAAAGTTTTTCGAGATCGAGGAAACGATAAAAAATACGATTTTCATCAATACCATCGTTTCGCTTTAACTGTAATTTTTTGTTTTAAGTTTAAAGACGTAATCATAATTTGAAAATTCATCCTATATCAGTAGAGTAGCAGACGACTAATCTCACGTTTTCCTTTTTTTTTTCTTTTCCGTTGCGCATTATTTTGGTTTCGCCCTCCATCTATCCCCTTGGTTCGCTCCCTTCGTTTCGGTTGCTCGTCAGTCCCGAGTTCTGCTACAGGCCGGGGCTGAGCGCGGTGTCGGAGGACGGCTGCGGCGGCTGCGCGCCCACGCGCCCGCTGCCGCCCACGCCCGACGACGACGACCCGCACGCCGACCGCACGCTCGTCAAGCGGGTGAGTGCCGGGTGACGCCGCTTGTGTTAACTCTTGCACACCACGTTATATATATATAGTACGACACAAATTAGATGTAGCATCGGAAAATGCAATGGAATGAAAATAAAACCGATTACTGCCGATTTACACAACCAATAGAAATAGCTCCCTATCGCGCCATACGACGCTATTCGTCGCTATAGATTCACGCGTCAGAGAAAACAAGTGCATGTAAACCGACGCGTCAAATTGACGAATATATTAGGTCATATGATATTACAAGTTATTACGTTTGTGCAAAGATCATAT
Source organism: Vanessa cardui (assembly GCF_905220365.1). Taxonomy (NCBI): domain Eukaryota; kingdom Metazoa; phylum Arthropoda; class Insecta; order Lepidoptera; family Nymphalidae; genus Vanessa; species Vanessa cardui. Next base: position 7,509,291 of record NC_061124.1, read on the forward strand.
TCGTGTGAGAAAATAAATATTGATAATTTGGGATAGCGTACTCAATTCGGATGTGATCGGTTTTACGAATTTTGTCGATGCGACATCTAAGTTGTGTCGTACTATACGTCGCTCCGAAACGAAAATGCTCATTTCGTGCTTGCATAGCCGTATATTCTTGCGGTTGACTCGAGTCCCGTGAAACATGAAAAGTAACATTTTCGTTTCGGACCACGTGGATCAATCAGTAACGGTTTGTAAATGATCAATGTGTTATGTTAATCTTTGCAATATTTTATTGTTTTAGTTTGAATAATATGTATTGCTTGGTCCCATTTAATTTCTGACCATGAATATTCTAAACTAACGTGTGAGCGTTAGCCTCAGTGATGGTGGGGTCATGCATTTACCATATCTCACGCCAAAGTAAGATTGGTGAGCGATTACGAGTACCATTAGAATTTGTAATGTCCTATCATTGTTCTCATTATTTATGTGCACTTTTTATACTGAACATGTTCGGAAAACATCAGAGGGAGAATGAAAACGATAAAAGACAGTCGGACATCGATGAAGCAGTTCTCCTCAAGGACTGGGACTTTGCCAGATTTTTTCCTTCGAAAAATACTGACGTCAAAGAAGAGAAGCAAGACCCGACAAAGGAGTCTGAACTCAAACGCGCGCAACTCCAACGCCAATCTCGCATTGAAATGGAAGATGCGTGGGTTAAGTACAAAGCCATCGCGACCCCGCCCGCCCGCCATAAACAGTTATTCCAAAATCCGGTCGATAAAACTACCCAAGAAAAGTTATCTGACATACTAAAGTACAAGAAGGAGCAAGATGCAGACCTGAATGCCCCAAACAGGTTCTTCAGAGGATTCAGAAGGGAGAATTCTGACTTGTTCCCGCTGTCCAGTACACGACATTCTGCTATCTACTATCCGAAACATGAAGCTCAAATAGGAGCTAGCAAACAACTGAGATCAAGTGGAATATTCAATCACTCGCGTAAACAAACCAACAAACCCCAGGCATCAGGGGAACCGATTCTGACGGACTTCATTAAAATGAACGACAGCCTAAAGAGAGCCCAACAGAACCACTCGAAGATATGCGATAAAGCATCACCAGAGAAGAAGGTTACCGCTAACAACCCGATAGAAGCTCTCAAGAGCGTCGCTGTGCTCATCCGGCAGGACAACGAGAGGAACAGTACTAGTCGCCAGAGCAGCGTGAACAGCGACTCGCCGGCCACGAGTATCTGTTTCTCGAGCGGCGCGTCGTTCGAGAAGGGAACGCTCGACCTCACCGCCGACGCCAATAGCATCGTCAAACCGCGCAGAGAAAAGACGGAATCCGATATCATATTCAGAAGGAATTCGCAATTAAACCGGCACACGGACATTATATCGAGTGGGCAGGAAGCGGTAATCGCACAGGATCAGGTAATTCACACTGCTCGGGATAGTTTGATTAATATATATATTTTACTTACGTTTGGTATGAGGGTTCTAATCTATGATTATCTAACATAGTTGTATTGAACTAACCTGTCGATGCTGTATTGTATCATAAAGTTCCCTGAGTCATTGTGTAGCTATCGGTGTGGACTGTGGTGGATCGAATGATTTGTGTGGGAATGGTTGAACTGAAAGCGTTATTAAATATCTATACTAAAATATATATTTATGAATGTTTATAATAGTTTGATGAAAATATTTTAGTATTTACTGTTTATTTGCTCACACGTCTTACATTTTGGCGTGACAGATTGTTTTACGTATCTGTTATAGTAGTTTAGTTTAATATGAGATGTAGGTACGTTGGCTGTAGAAAGATACTCAATGGTTACATAGATTGTTTATTCGTATATTCGATAAGTAGCTAGTTTCTTCCGACTAAACTAACTAACATTGATATTTTGTACTCACAAACTAATAATTAATCAACATCTGTGCGCGAATACCGACTTCCTGCCAAGATACGCAAAGCGTCCTCAGTCGATGATTTGAGTCAATTGTGCCATAAACAGTTTAAATTTAACAATATCAGGAATGACCGCCTAACGACTTCTCACCGAAGCTGACAAGAATATTCAACGTCTGTTTTGTGAATGTGTTTTTATTTAAATGCATGTTTTACGCTGCCGTGTTTGTGTTTGTCACGCTATGCTGTTGCAACGTTAAAACAATAACTAGCAGATACACGGACGCCGTGACACTAGCCTGGATCACTTTGACATATTAAGTATATTATGAATAAGTAATCTGTTGGAAATATACATTTTTGTGAGTGTAACGCTATTGTCGCGGTGTCATTATCACGCGTAAGTATAACATTGGGATTCACCAATTATATTTTTTAACATAATAATCTTAATTATTTTACTTAAGAAATGGCGAAGTTGATTATGGGTACACGTTTTTTTGTAACAACATGTTACGTGATCAACTTCGATTTCCGTTAATAAGTAAGCCAACAAAATTTAAATATAATTTTGCAATATTAGACTTACAGAAATTTTCAATTACAACTTATAATGTCGCCTTCCAATAGAGAAAATGCAAATATAATATTTATGAAATTGTTGCTATTAAAATGTTAAAAAAATATAAAAAAAGACCACTGCAATGTTTATATTTGATACTAGCTGTGCCCGCGATCTTGTACGCGTTTAAATAAATATTATTATAGCCTAAGTTACGTAACCTGCGAGTGAATGTTCCGTCATAATCGGTCCAGCCGTTGCAGAAATTAGCGGGAATAAACAGACAGACAAAAATTGTAAAAAATGTTATTTTGGTATATGTACCGGACATATACATACATATGCATCGAGTAAAAAAGGTCTATTTTAATATTGCAAACAGACACTCCCATTTTATTATATGAGATAATTTTGTTTTTTAACAATAATTACGGATTAAAGTAACGTGAAACGGAACGTATTTCAAGACACTGATTAGCATCCAGTGACGTCACTCCTGTTATGACTACTCATTTGAGGTTAAAGTTGTAAAAAAGTGAACATTGAAACGAAAATTAATTGTGTTGTTCGAATTAAAATGGAAGTTGGGTTTGTCAAGGCAGACTCCAGATTCCTCTTTTCAGCTTGAAACCACTTTTATCTCAGTATTGTGTCAGAAGGTCCAGTCAAAAACAATTTATTTGAAAACTTTGTGGAAGTAGATGAAGACATTGGCACAAAACCTACGCGAACAAAGCTTTTATTCGGTGTATCGATCCGACCGTTTTCAATTTATACAAAAATGTATCTCAAAGGTCGAGAAAAAATGCATAAGTATGAAAGCCTTAGAAAGCTTAAGTACGAGCAGAGGGCCAGTGACAGACAGAAGTGACGTCATACGAAATATAGTTCCGTTTTCGCGCGAAAATTTAAATTAACATTTTGAAACCGCATTTTTTAGTAAATTAAAGTGCTTTAGATTTTTAATATACTTGTGGTCTATCCTATACGGAGTTCTTTAAAATAAACACAGAAATAAAAATATCGCGTCTTCCCTATACTAACCTGATAGACTTATAATTTTGTTAGGCTTACAATTTTGTGATTCTAAAACTTCATAATTCTTATTTTTATTTGCATAATTTAGACTAGTGGCGTCCTCAATTCAATTATAAATATAGTTAAATAAAATTGTAAATCGAAATGTTAATAATTTATTAAATAAATATCAAGATTTTGCCACCATCGGTATTGTGTTTAAAAAAGAACTTTAAAAACCGAAAAGAAGATGAAGAAAAGAGATGTCCCGTTTCGTCAAAATATATTAACTTGTTAATTTAGATTATACATAAAAGATATATATGTGACTTTGTGTCATGTTCGTGTCGCAAATATTACAATGGAAATAATTCAAACATATATTATAGGATTTATATCATACTGTCGTGCTGTAAGTAAGCGATATCAATGTAGAAAATTGCAACAATGATTATCTCATACTAGCGTTAACTAAAATGTAAAAATGTAAACATAAACAATGGTTTTATATTTCATTTTCATTCTCACGACATTTAAAATTAATACAGTTTGCCGCTATTAAGCAGCTGCATCGGAACGTGATTAATTGTAATTACAGAGTAATGCCCATAGTACTCTCGTGAAATTGTATAAAAAATTATGATTGGCTTATCTTTTTAACGCTTATGACATCAAATGGTTCCTTGTTAAATTCATGACATTATTTACTTAAATACAAGATGGACAAACTAATAAGTTACGTGATGCGAATTTGAAATGCACCCAGGGTCGTTCGAGTGGCAACAACGAAGGGAATGGGTCGCGTACCAGCTCTGTACTGCCCGACCTACTAAGCCAGGCGGGTCAGCCAACGACTCCACCTCGCCACGACAAATCCACCAGTGAAGAGGTAATATCTCGACACCATCCGACCAGCTATTTGTACAATTACGTATATATCTAGCATACCATCTCGAAATAGCCTCATAATAATAAAATTACTGCCTAAAAGTTGAAACCCTTATATAGAGGCAAATTATTATATTAGTATATTGCGGACATTTATGCCACATTTATTCACTACTTAGAACAGATACCCATTTCACAAAAATCTGTGCTTTTATGTTAAAGTTTTTGTGTGTAACATCTCGCGATTTTCATATATATTTATGATACGGGGCTCCCAACATTATTTCGTAAGAGGTGCTTGCTTAACAAGAATTAACATTGATAAAATGTCGCTAATATCATAAATATTATCCCTTATAAGACTAACCTTAAACACGACTTACAGTCGAAAGTTACAAGAAAAATCTGAATGTTAAAAAATACATCAATCGTAGTTAAAAAATCCGAAATAAATAAATAAGTGTTAGGAGTCCCTGTCCTAGCAACATGTGGTGCCAAGCTTTTAGTATATAGTATTAATGTGATAATGGTTGTCAATCATGCAAACACCCTGGAGCTACGGTCCGCGACCGGTTTGCAGACTGCTGTTATCACTACGTAAGTACGAACCGTATAGCAACAAGAATGCTTCAAACAGCATATCATAGAATGTTGTTAAAATAAACATCTCACTTCTTCTCTATGTATGCATACTATAGAAAGCTTCCATGTGTATTCATCTGCTAGATCATGTCTTTAGCCTTGAAGGTAGTTCGAAGAAATATTAAGCCAGCTTAATAACCGCGAGAGCAGTGGTACGATGGGCCCCGGTTGATGAATTAAAGAAATATTATTATTAGTCGGAACTTAAAATAAATCTTAAATGATTACTAGTATGACCACAGTATTAAATATGAATATTAAAGTTAATAAGATTTTATTAGAGCAATTAACTTATCCACTTATCAACGAAAAAATTACTAGTAGAATTATTCGAATTTAATTTTGTTTATGGAACTAAAAATGGTAGTTTCTGTTCTTTCAAATAATTTTCTGATCATTCTGAATGCTATAAAATCTTGTTGAATGTGTCACAACATCAAAATCATTTTAAATGTAAACACATTGATATTTTATCTGATCAATTTTAATCATTGCCTGCTACACACCTACTATACCCCCTACAGTCTGATTCGTCAAATATGTTTTGTAGATATTAGCAACGCTGCAAATAACTTTCCGATCATTGAGATGACAACTAATAAATGGGAGGTGGATTTTTTGACTAACCAAAGACATCAAATTTCAGATGTAAAAACAAAATAAAAAATATATGTAAATTTCAAAAAGCAAACCCATCATTATTTCGCTTTACTTATATAAGTTTTAATTCGATGTATTTTCTCTTCCAGTATAGGCAAGCCATTGCAGGAGGCACGCCTGCTCCTCACCATCATCACCACCCGCTCCCATCCTCTGTCCAGTCTACTCCTTCGAAATCTTTCGTATCGGGTGCCGCTTCTCCACATCCTCTTCAGCATTCTCCTTCGAACTCCTCTGTGGGTTCCCATCAACAGTTCCTCCCCTTGCAACAGAAGCAGCGTTCGTTCCTCACGTTCGGCTTCGGCGCGGGATCGACGGGCAGCGGCGGGACGGGCGGCTCGGGCAACGCTTCCCGTCGCGAGAGTCACGTAAACGTCAACGTCACTCCCACGGGACACGATCTGTCGTCCGATACGCCAGAAATAAGGAAATACAAGAAGAGATTCAATTCTGAGATTCTATGCGCAGCGCTATGGGGTAAGCCCCAAAACTTACTTATATGTTCAATCTTAATATGTCATTGACTTTCATTGGCCATAGACTTTCATTCTACGGTGTCTAAAATAGTACTTTAAAATGTTGTATATCCTCATAAAAAGCCACAAAAATATATTTTGGCGAAATAAACACCGTTCATTTCCCGAAAATGATATTAAAATTTACGCTGTCAGTCATTTTGGTGACGTCACACGTGTATAAATAACAGTCCATATTCATAAATACGACCGCCATTCTGTTTTTACAAATCCAATAAATCCAAATCAAGTAAATCCTTGAAGTTAAAGTCGATAGATATAACTATATCTATCGACTAGCTGTTAATATCTTAACACTGAACTGACCGTATTTGCCGCACTTACGTCACACCATGGCGGCTTGTGTTTAAGGTCACGTAACATATAGATAAAAAAATACGACTTTTTAATTTATTATAATAAATTAATAACGTACTTTTATGCCACAAAATCAGAATTTTAAGTATATTTCCATATAATCTTTAAGTTTTATCAACATTCATAATTTATATTTCACCACCGAAACAACCCTATTACATTGTATATGTATCTACTACAGGAGTCAACTTGCTAATTGGAACGGAAAACGGTTTGATGTTACTCGATCGTTCGGGTCAAGGGAAAGTATATCAATTGATCTCAAGACGCCGCTTCCAGCAAATGGAAGTGTTAGAAGGACAAAATATTCTTATAACTGTATCTGGAAAGAAGAATCGCGTACGAGTTTACTACTTGAGCTGGTTGAAGTCGAAGATTTTACGCACTGATGGCTTAAGTGATGTCAGTACTCTTGATTTTTTTTTAAGTATTTAATTTTTCAAAAGGAACCGAATGGAATTTATTTTTTTTTTATTTTTTTTAGCAAGTCGAAAGGAGAAATGGTTGGATCAACGTCGGAGAATTACAGGGTGCTGTTCATTTCCGTATAGTCAAGTATGAGCGGATCAAGTTCCTCGTCATTGCTCTTAAAGATTCTATCGAGATTTACGCGTGGGCTCCAAAACCATATCACAAATTTATGGCCTTCAAAAGTTTTGGAGAATTACAACATAGGTATACTAAAAATATTACACTAGGTTTTCCGAATTGAAAATTGTATTGTACGACACAACTTAGATGTCGCATCGGCAAAATTCGTATAACCGATCACATCCGAATTAAGTACGCTATCCCAAATTATCAATATTTATTTCTCACGCGAATATGATCTTTGCACAAACGTAATAACTTGTAATATCATCATCATCATTGGCCTTTTCATCTATTACAGATGATTTAAGACAGTGTGTGATTATAATGTAATATCATATGACCTAATATATTCGTCAATTTGACGCGTAGTTTTACATGCACTTGCTTTCTCTGACGCGTGAATCTATAGCGACGAATCGGCAGTAATCGGTTTTAATTTCATTCCATTGCATTTTCCGATGCTACATCTAGTTTGTGTCTCACTATACTAATTATATCTACATATTTTGATATATATATATATATATATATATTGGTTTATCGAAAAGTGTTAAGATAATTTGTTGAAATTTAAAAATATTTCCAGGCCTTTATTAGTTGATTTAACTATTGAAGAAGGTACAAGACTGAAAGTAATCTATGGTTCAGCGGATGGTTTCCATGCTGTCGATCTCGATACTGCTAGTGTATATGACATTTATATACCGAAACATGTGAGTGATGTTGCATTAAATAATAATAATAACTAGTAAACTATACGGTCGGAATTTACTTTTGAACAAAATTCTTCCTCTTTTTTGTCTATGACTTAAAAAAATACTTTGGCCTTATGACAACCCTTCGAGCAATTAACCACCATCCATTTATAAAAAACACTAAAATATGTTTGATGAATTGCATGTGTATTTTTTTATTTCAGACACAAGGAGCGATAATTCCACATTGCATTGTTCCCTTGCCTAATTCTAATGGTGTGCAGCTACTGTTATGTTATGATAATGAAGGCGTCTACGTCAACACTTATGGTAGAGTTAGCAAAAATATAGTGTTGCAGGTATGTAACTTAGTAATTCAACTAGGATAATAAATAGTTTTTTTTTATTATATTTACAATTTGTATAATGTATATTATTTGTTCTATTTCAGTGGGGTGAAATGCCTACATCTGTAGCCTACATTGGTACTGGTCAAATAATGGGTTGGGGCAATAAAGCTATCGAAATTCGCTCCGTAGAGAGTGGACATCTTGACGGCGTATTTATGCACAAAAAAGCACAACGGCTTAAATTTTTATGTGAGCGCAATGACAAAGTTTTCTTCTCGTCCGCAAAGGGTGGTTCATCATGTCAAATATACTTTATGACGCTGAATAAACCCGGAATGGCCAATTGGTAGTGACAGGGCATAGAGGGCACATAAACGCCCCTTTACTGTGATGCGACACTGCCCCTTGGACATGCCAGTATTTTATAAAAAAAAATCAATCATGTGCTTTGGCCATTCAGAATTCAAAGACTTGTGATAGTAACAGATTATTATGTGCTCAAAAGACAATCCACAAAACATTACAATTTACAATTTCGTATTCGAGAATCTTATCTTTTAACAATCGTGGCATTTTGTACTGAATACTGTAATTTCAATACAAGCTACTAAGGATTATATATTATTAAGCAATAACCTATAGGATTAATGTTTTGATATTGACAACTATTCATAAGTAAGTTAATATTGCTTAGGTTTTATGTTGTAGATGTTAATTTCTGTAAGAAAATGTAATTCAAATCGAACTATCAATTCATATTATGCCATATTATATTGTTTATAATGTTAAGCTAGTTGGGTGATGATTATAATAATTGAATACATGATTATGTTCATTAACAAAGATCAATGCCATGTCAGACAAATTGGTATGTCTATTTATTAATAACAAACTTACAAATTAAACTATTCAACTCTAGATGCTGTAAATTACTCTTCATTCAATAAGGTTCTCTTAAGTAATCGGCACTTAGTTCAAGTCACTGTGTATGTAATTATCACACCAAACTGCAATAATTTTATTAATGGATAAATCCTAAAAATTTGGTACTATTTATTATTTATTTGTTATGTACTATATTATTTACATGTATAAAGATGTAACTGTGCATATTGAAAATTATATATTTGATGACTTTTTATTTGAAATACCTTAGTCCAATAAAACACAAAATATGACGTTTTTTTTTCTTATTTATTGCTGTATACCATAGATTGTCCATTGTGATGCCACCTCTTTGAGTAAAAATTATTCCTATTTAGTAAAAAAATATTATTTCTGGAACTATATTTTTCCTAGCGAAACTACTTTATCATTGTCATACTAATTCTCATCTAATTAACAAAATGAAGTGGCCGTAATGCAGTAAAACTTTTTTGGAGTCTTTGGACTGTGTTCACGGTGCTTACTTTTAATAATTAATAAAATACAAAAATTTTTGTTAAAGTTGTGTAAGTAATATTGCATAATAATATTTTATAGATGTGGGCTGTTAGTAGTAGATATTAGGTATGCTTATATATATATATTGTTTGGAGGCCCTTACGAAGGGTAAAGGGATTTCTCCTTTAACACGTTTAGTGCCAGCGACAAGCCTAGCGTATTCATGCGAATTTCTATAGCCACGCCGCGAACACGCTAGGCTTGTTCTAAGAATTTCAGTGATATCTTAAAAACTAGGCTAAATTATTCATTCAAACTAATTGTGTGCAATCTTCAAGCGATAAGCTATTGAGTTTTTAAGTGGCCCGTTAAAAATATTTATTTTTATTTTAGAAAAAAATGTCTTTTGTAATGCCGGCGACACGCTAGGCTTGTTCACTTATTAAGGATAATCATAGATTGTCAAACTGTTTTTTCAACAAACCACATTTTATTTATGGCTTATTACCAATTTATTGACAATTGAACTAATTTTGTTATTGTTTTCTCAAATTTGCGGAACTTTGTTACATTTTTTTTTGTACAAATCTATTCCTTTGATGCGATTTTTCTATTCAAAAAGCCGATAAAAATTGATTTTAGAAATTAATAAGTATGTATTTGAGAAAACAAAAAAAGAAGGTGTATTTTTATGGACACTTTATGAAGCGAAATTTAAACTCTGTTTTAATTTATATTGAAAGTTCTATTTTATTTTATTTGATTATACCTTGCTACTTTCAAACTGACCCGCGTCCTTTGCAGGGATAAAACAGTAGGTAGGACCAAAATACCTTATTATGCTTAATCTATATTTAAATTATTATTATTATTAAAAATTATGTTTAGCACTACCAAGATTTGATTCTCAATATTTATTGTTTTACATAATTTATAGTAAAGGTTCTCTATGATTTTTCATGACTGAATTGTTGTTTCTAAATATTTTATCACAGTCAGGCATAATTATTTCTATATATGTTTAAAATTCATTTAAAATACAAGTGTAATAAATCATGAAGTATTTTTTTAGTTAATTGTAATGCAATCTAAGTGCATGTTAAAAATTTGCACCCAGTTTTATGACTGTTAAACAAAAGCCTAGATAATAGGCATCATCTCATTGGCTAACTACCCTTAACTTTATAGTATGTCGTCATCTGGTGTACAATAAAAAAAGAGGAAGGGATGAATTTCTTTGGACTTCTGTTCTGTTGAAATGAGTGATGAAGTCCAATGTTGAGAAAAGATTCAATTAATTGAAACAGCTTTGTTTTTGAATGTATTTCAAAAGGTAAAACCAGGTAAAACCTGCCAATACACAAAATATTCAGTACCAATCTTTGACAAAAAAAAATAATTTGAGACTTTACAATTCAATTCGTTACTTGGTTTACAATTTCAATAACTCTGTACATGTATATCATGAACAATTTTTTTATTGAAATACGAACTAAATCATAACGCGATGAAAAGTATATATCAAATTCGACACCAATATAAATAAGATATGTGGGAATTTATTAAAAAGTTTTACAACCACTGATTACATTATGATGTTTACTTACCATAAAAGCGGTTTTTTGTCATAATTTCAGGATAAAACACTGATAACGTTATTCTAAACACCTTAATTCTTGCATAACACAAGAAATATTAAATAACAAAGACCTTTTTAACAAAAAAATAATCATTTTTTTGTACCTGTGCCAGTGGACACGCTACGCTTGTCCATACAATTTATCTTGCGATGCCGGGGACACGCTTAGCGTGTTCGCGGCATTGTGTATGCCGGCATCGCTATAAGCATAGGAAAAATTTAGGTGGCAGTGAACGTGTTAAAGGAAGGGAAGGGGAAATTAAAATAAATATTTATTCATCGTAATCACCAAAATAAGATTGCATTTTTGTCTTTTGTAAAATAAATAAAATGTGAAGATTATATTATTTCTTGCTTACGTATGCTGGGGGCGCCGTATAATTGATACGGTGGTAGCTACATCCCTGGTACATATCATATTATTATTTCAGTAATTAAATATAATTTGTAGTATAAAAAATTATATTTTTAAAAATAATTCCATATAAAAATGTAATGGCATCAGGATTCTTTATATCATTGGCTTAATTATTAGTATTTGTCATATTATACACAATGAAATAAACTTTAATTAGGGCAAAAATTGACAAAAGGCAATTGGCATTAACACACTTAAAGTTGCAACATTAGATAGTCAAATAAAATTACTAAATTAAATCTAAAGTAATGGCTTTTAATTAAAACAACAAATTCCATAATTATTCTTGTTCGACAAGTAGGGGTAGTTATTAGTAGTAGATACATGTATATAATACAAAGTTCATATGGATCTCAAGTTAATATTTGGATTTCCATGTGTTGTTGCACCCGTTTAATAGTTTGTTTGAATTAATTAATAATTTTAATCAAAAAACCATAATTCTGTTATGATTTACATGAAAATAGTCCAGCTCTTGATAAGCCTTCAGTTTCCTTATTAGTAATTGGGACTAACATCAAACCTGGCACTGGAGGCTGCATTTCCAAATCTCTTAAGTTATTAACTTTTACTTTGAGGTTACTACGTAGTTTATTTATATCTATATCTAACTGTTTTTGATCAGACTCTAATAATGATATCGTGCTCTCGACATTATGTTTTACAAGTATAGAGCCGACAGTCACCCAACATTTTAATTGTGAAGACTTGGAGAGATCTCTAATGGCTTCTCGATTCTGATTTCTTCTTTTATCTAACATTATGATTTCTCGCTTATCATTTATTATTTCTTCAGCTAATTTTTCAACTGCAACAAGGTACTTCAAAATCTTGCCTTGATCATCCATTTTTATTTTCCAAACATTATTTCACTCTCATTGACAGCATTATATACAAAAATGACAGACCAGTGACCACTCCACTGTCATCACATCACAGCCCATATGTATTATCTATGACTGTCATTATGACATTGACAATATTTTATGTTATGTTCAGGTTTTCAATTTTATAGAGCTTTGGCATTTCTATAAATGCATGATTATTGTCCTCTACTATTTGGAAGTTAGTTATTTAAAAATACTATAACAAAATTTTGAAATTTTACGTAAATATAGTGCAGTGCACCTTTGTAACCGTTATTACATTCACATAAAGGCTAAGAACTCACGGAGCGGTTTTCACCCGCACCCGCCGCGGGTGCGGGCCCGCAGCTTCTGTAGAATGCAGATATATGTGTAAAAAATTAAAGCACATTTCACGACGCGTTTTACGCCCGCGGTGTGCGCGGTTGTTTGCGGGTCCCGCTGCACTGGCGGTTCATCTTCTACCGGCGGGCGCGGGTCGCGGTCCCGCAGCCGCGGCGATTTGCACCCGCGCGCTCTGCGGTCGGTTGGCGGGCGACCGCGTTGGCAGCGGGGGGGAAATCGCGCCATTTTGCTGGTAGGCAGTGATAACTCCTTGTTCCGTAGTGACGCGTTCAAGCACGCACGCGCACGTTTGTCAACAAAATGGATACTGATATTGAAGTCGATCTACTAATTACTTTGGTTCAAGATAGGCCAGTTATATGGGATAAGAGCTTAGAAGAATATAAGTACAAAAACTTGACACTCAAAGCATGGGAAGAAATCTGCGGTATTTTAAATAAAGATTTTGAAAATTTGGATGAGACAAATAAAAAAAAATATGGTTAGTATTATATAAGTTTATTTTTAACCTACAATAATAATTAATAATTGAGCTGTGTAGTAGCGGGTCGTAAAAAGAATAATAATTAACGTTATTAAATTTTTGACAATTGCCAGCTTAAAGCTCCGCTGTCACTCATAAAATATTGTTGAAAAATATCTCTTATGTTGTTGGCTTGTCTTCCACTGCGTATTGATGGAGGTGTTTGTATACTCTCAAGATTATGAGTAAAATCTTCTTCTCTAATGTGATGGCCGTCTCGTTTTCGTACAAAATTGTGAAGTATGCAACATGCCTTCACAATATTAATTGATAAAGGTATTGATACATCCAATGCACGATTTAAAATTCGCCATTTGTTTGATAAAATGCCAAATGCACATTCTACGTATCTTCGTGCTCTCGATAGGCGATAATTAAATACCCTTTTTTGTACACTCAAAAATTGACCACCATAAGGTCTCATAATGTGTTGATGCAAACCAAATGCCTCATCGGCTACGAATACATACGGGACAGGTGGCAAAGTAGATCCGGGTAGTATTTTTTCATTAGGTAGTTTGATAGAATTGCTATTAAGCGCATTGCAAAAAGTAGTATTTTTAAAAATGGTTGAATCAGCATTACTTCCCGGGGCTCCAATGTCTACAAAAACGAAGCAGTAATCCGCATCAACTACGGCCATTAATACAAATGAAAAAAAATCCTTATAATTGTAGTAAATTGAAGCACTGTTATCTGGTTTAGTTATTCTTATATGTTTGCCGTCTATTGCTCCGACACAGTGGGGAAAATTTGCGTACTTGTAAAATTTTTGGCTGATTTCTTCTAAAAGTTCTGTAGTGATTACCGGAAAACATTCAGACATTAACACCTCCCATAATTTTTCACATGTCGTTCTTATAATTGCTGATATAGTTGTGTGCCCAATTCTGAATATGTAGTGCAAATCGTGCATTGAAGTCCCACTTGCTAGGTATCTGAAATAAATAAATTTACTTAATTACGTATATTTTTTTTTAGGTAACATGATTATAAAAAAATGGAAAAATATTAAAGATTGCTGGATGAAAACAAACAAAAAAGTTGAAACGGAAACAAAATCTGGATCGGGAGCTAAAAAAACTAAAAAGTACATTTATGATGATCAGTTACAGTTTTTGAAGAAAAATATACCTATTGAAAATACCTCCTCAACCTTAACGAGCGATGCTACAACTGAACAAACTACTACTACTACTAACACTACTACTACTGTTGCATCAACATCAGAAGCTTTTGCTACGCCTATCACCTCAGTATCTTCTCAAACTGGTGTTAAAAGAAAAAGAAAAGACGACGCCGACAAAGCATTAATAGAGATGTTGTCTCAACGCGAAGATAGACATTTGTCATTTTTTCGAGGAATACTGCCTTCATTGCAAAATTTTGATGAAGCAAAAACAAGACGATTTCAAATAGCAGTTCTACAAATTATTGATAATCTTGATAATAATCTTCCAGCATTTTCTTATCAATATCCACCATATAATTACAGTCAAGAAAATATCGGCAGTCAAGAAAATATCGGCTATCGTACCTATTCTACTTCTGAAAGCAATACCCAAAGTCCACAAAATATTCCATCAGTTTCTTCAGTCAATACTAATTTGTCAGATGATGTGTATTTTCAATAAAAAAAATTTTTAAATATTACCACTAGTTTCATTAACACCTGACGCAAAAAGTATATAAGTATGTTGTATCCGTTGTCTGGTATCTATAGTATAAGCCTCGTGCTTAGTTTGGGACTAGATGGCGCTGTGTAAAGATTTCCAAGAACAACATTTATGTGTGTGTGTGTGCGTGTGTGAGTGCGTATGTGCGTGCGTGCGTGCGAGTTGTTAAAAGAAACTTACATACCTTAATGTGACTGCCAACATTTCCTCTGGTGATATGGGATCTCGCATATTAGTATGTTGTTTTTGAAGAGCAGTTTCTGTTTTTTTTTTAAGTTCTAAATAACTACTTATGGACATTCGGAAATAATTAAAGAACTTCTCCTCATCCTTCTTTAACTCATTAATAAGAGTAACAAATAATCCATAACGATTTCTTTCCGCAATTAGTGGATGTATCCAGAATCTTTTAGGCCTTCTTTTTTTAATTCTTCTGTGAAGTAAATATAACGCAACAGCTCGTTTCTGGTGTGTATCCATGACGGTCTGGAACTGAACTGATCGTTTAACCGCCCGTCTTGCAACCGCCCGTCCTGCGATAATCAACCGCTACGTTTGCGGGTGATAATCGCAACCGCGGCGGCTGCGTTATCGCACAAAACTGCGGTCTCGTGAGTTTTGAAAATAAACTCCATTCCGCCACCGCGGCGGGCGCGGGCTGAAAACCGCTCCGTGAGTTCTTAGCGAAAAACAAAAAATAAATTATCGCACAAAGAAATAAAATACATGAGAAATTAATCTCAACCAAAACATATATCAATAAAAGGAGATGGAAATTAAGTTATTGTGTTTGTGATAATAAACCAATTTTAGGGGTTAGTCTATAATTATAACTTAAAAAAGCATGTTAACTTAATAAAATAAATTAATTCTTTCATCGATTCAAATAATTGTAATTCCCCTAATATTAGTTACAGTTCGGGATCCCTGGTCGTTAGCTAAGTTTTCCTACAGGTTAGTTTTCGGGCGTTTCTGCATAATGAAGCTACTCATAAAACATTAGCTTGATAGAAATCAACTCAATGGACCAGGGATCCCAGGACACGGACTATTATTAAGTAAGTCTAAACTTACTCAATTAATAATCCCTGATTGTGATATTACTTATTTTTTTGATTTCATAATTTTTGAGACCATTTATATATATTTACAGTGCGTTACCATTTACTTACCTCATAACTGTCATAGGAATAGGTGAAATGTTAATAATGAAAAAATTCCAAATCAATTAATTTGGTTAAGACAAAAATTTTGTCTATTTTTAGACCTTTTTCACAAGGCATAGGCCGTTAGCCGTAATGACAAAATGTTAACATTTTTTCTATAAAACATAAAAAAACCATTCTTTCTATTATTTTTTTTTTTTCATAGTAGTATTTTTGGTTTATTTATATTGCAATATTTAATATTTCTGTTGACGTCAGTATGTTGGCAACGCTGAGTCGCTCTCGCTTGTAAATTTTTCGCGGCTTCACCGCTTCAAGTTCGCGGTCACCGGTAACGCCGCACTCCCGTAGCATTAAGCATATGCTCCCGCCATTTTGATTTCCTAACCCAAGTGACTGAACGCTTGTATTTTAATTTAATTCAATACAGCTAAAAGTGTTGACTAACAAATGGAATAAGTTTTTTGAGTATATTGAGTGAAATTATTTCATTCCGAGTATATTGTGTCGTCCTTAATAGTAAGTTATAATGGATGGCCCAAATCGTGGATTTCGCGGTGGAGGACGCGGTGGGCCACCGGGTCTCCGAGGCCGTGGCGGCTTTGAAATGCGTGGAAGGTAATTCTTTATTTCAATATAATCACAACATTTTATTACGTTACTTTCAAAATAGCCATACCGTCTCTAATTTATACATATTAGTTAACACGCAGTAGGTATATACATTATAGGTTATAAAAAAGTGACTATGTACTAACTTTGAATCTTACTTTTTTAGGGGCGGTGGACCAGGAATGCGAGGTCGCGGCGGTCCTATGAGAGGTGGTGGTCCGCCACGTGGTGGACCGCGCGGATTTCGAGGAGCACCTATGCGTGGCGGCGATAGAGGAGGCCGCTTTCCACCGGGTCCCCAAGGTCCCGGACCTCATCCAGTGCCAACAATTGAATCACGAGGTCCACCTCAAAGTAATTACTACTTTGGGATTTAATTTAAATACTTTGTTTGTCTATTTCATCCTATTACTTCAATGTTTAAATTGTATTTGTAATTTTAAAGGAGGAGGATTTAACAACAACCGTGGTGGTCCAGGAGGTATGAGAGGAAGAGGCGGCAGGGGTAGAGGAGACTTTGGACCTCGCAATGACAGAGGTGGACGAGGAATGCCCATGAGAGGTATAAATTCAAATATTATATATAAGTACAAACAAATTGCATTTTCATTTCATCTGTACAAAGGCTGTATGTTGGACTAAATACTATATACTTTATTATTGTCAAGCTTTAAAATATTTAAATTATGTTTTTAAAAGGGCGCGGAGGCAGAGGTGGTCACGGTCCACCACCAAGTGGGCTCCCTGGCGGTCCAGGCCCTGGACCTCATGGACCGGCACTATCATCCGGGCCAAATATTCCACCACGAGCTGTCCCAGCACCGCATCCCGTAGGTGCACCTCAAGGTGGACCACCGTTTAAACGCGGCGGTGGACCTCTACATGGTGGGCCTGGTGGTCCGCCAAAACGTGGAAGGTAATCTTATAATTATTACTGTATTTATGTTTAAAAAGTATTTTGTATACATTAAAATAAAATAATGTATTATTTCTTAATATAATGTTATTTCATTGTACAGATTTGAAGGACCACGAGGATCCAATGGCGGTCGACCTCCACCAACCGGTGGTTATCAACAAGCAGCACCGTCACACAACACTCAATCCTCCAATGGTTATGGACCGCCATCGTATGTATATTCAATTTAAATTAAAATGTTGTTGCAGTTAAAATTAAAATATTAATATAATGATGATCCATTTACACGATAGGAATGTGCCGTCTGATACACACATGACGCTAAAAATATATCTGAACAATTAACTGTCAAATAAAATAAAAATATCTATGTTTTGGTACTTTTTCTTACATATTCATTGTATTTCTAGACATACTGGATACCAGCCATATGAACAGCCAGCAGTAGATCAATATGCTCCGCAATCATATAATACTTCAAGGTAAATCATCTTTCCATTATTACTGTTTGTGTATGTAGGGGACAATTTCAGCTAATTCGAAATGATGAAACCATTGACAAGATAGGAATTGCCGTCTTATACTTAGATGCAGAAATCAAAAAATTCTGAGAAATTACAATATTTCAATGTATATTTTTAAATTTATTCCTTCTTTAAATAAACACCATTGTTTTAGTTCATATCAAAGCAACTATTCTTCACAAGCACCACCTCAAGCCAACTCGGGCTACAACTCAAGTGGGTATGGTTCCAATTACGGATATTCAACTGGAGGCCAAGGATATGAAAATGATGGGTATGGGTAAGTAAATTATTATAAATTTCCTTAAATAACTCATTTCACTAAAATAATAGTTCCTATAAACCAAACTCCTAAATATAAATAAAGTATTTTGTAATTTAGAAGAACTATTTAGAACTTATCAGTATAACTTCATTTCTTATTATACATTTTTATTTCTTACAGCAATAGTTTATTGTTACATTTTATATGTCCTGTTTTGCCATTGCTTTTTAAATTTGTTTATTTAGGAATTGTTTTTAAAATAAATCTATTTTAATTTGCTATAGCAATAACCCTGGTGGTGGCGGTGATGCTGGCTATGGGCCTGCCGAGCCTGTATATGGAGGTCCCGCACCAGCATATGATTCATATTCCCAGCCCTCTTACAACACCTACCAACAAGCGCAACCACAATATAATAACAATTATGGTAAGTACAAGAAATGTTAAGCAAAAAATTTTTTGAACATATCTCATAATTAAGAATCTAGTCACAATGACGATTATGATTGTTAGTAGTCAACATATTATTTTAGTAATCATAAAATACACATTAAGATAAATTTAGAAATAACCTTAATTTGAAAAATGAATTAGGATTTTAACAAAGATAATCAAAGTTAATTATGGAAATGGTGATCATCACAGATCAAGGCCTGAAAGATACTTTTTAAAACCATTACAAGTATAAAATTAAAAGCAATGTTAAGAAAATTATTATTTATAAAGCAAAGTATTAATTACAGTATTAGAGTCATAATTAATAATGATTGAAATCTATCATGTATTATTATAACAATATTAAATAAGACAAAAATAATATCTTGTTAGTTGCAGAATCTTAGAATTATACCTATTTATTATTTATAGTAATAGCAACAGCTGCTATGGATGGATGTGATTAGTGAGATTCATTTTAAATATATTTATTTACAAAAGAAAATGAGAACAATGTTTTGTTTATCGCTAATATATGTATAGTTGATTGCATTAAAACCATAAGATACCTAAGATAAAAATAATGTTAAAATTTCAATTTACATTTTTTTAAGCATGTAAAAACCATGGTAATGAAAGGAAAATAAAAATTTTTTATGTATGAATCTCTTGTTAAAAATCTAATGTAAAAAAATACATAATAGTGTATTAGTTAATATTTTATTTTACTATATTGTTTAGTGTAATAGGTGTTTGAAACAAAAACTAAATTTACTTTACCTAGGAAAATACTATAACATGAACTATCGTTGAAAGCTTGATGTCATTATACATCATATAAAAAGTTACAGAGGATAAATGAGGTCCTATTTTATGGATTATATATTATTTCTCAATCCAGTTAGCCAATAAAAAAAAGTTACAATACTTACACTATATGAAAAAAAAAATGTTTTATTAATGAAATCACAGTTATATAAGAAGAAATACATACTTACAAAATAATTACATAAAGTTTTAATGGGCACTATTGCACTAAAGAATTATTAACATTCAGATAAAATTGGCATAGCATCAATATCTTTGTTATTGTTTGTATTACAGGCAGTTGGTGATCTGTTTGACTAAGAAAAGTTTGAACATCTATATGCAACTCTAAATATTAGTAGCTGGATCGATTAATTGAAGATTATTTTGAATTTGGATCAATTATGGTTTAATTTATTTTGTCATAAATTAGGAGAAACTTAAAAGTTTTAATGTTGATATATTTAAATATTGACTCAGATTAATATGATATGGCCATTGTTACAAATGACTTAAGTCACATTTTATAATGAACATATGAATTACTGACTCTTTTGGAAAATACTGTTTTTAAGTCACAATATAATTAATGAGATTAATAATAATACATTATGTATTAAAGCAATTCAAATTTGTAACCAATGGTATCAGTAGGTACCATGTATAGAAATTAAGGAAATAATTCGTAATAAAATTATAAAAGAGGAAATGTGTGCTCTTTATTTTTAATACATAAATCTTATCACAGCAAATAAATATTCTTTTATAATGAAAGTACAAACAGGTAAAGAGTATATGTATTGACCGTAGCTTTCATTACAATATTTTAATAAAATTTAAACAATTCTAATTTTCAGGTTATTTATTTGAAGAAAACATAAATTTGTAACTTTCAAATGTGTAGAATTATTCTATGAACTAATTATTTATGATAATTAGTTATTTCTCTTTTATACCTTCGTTAATGTAAATATATAAAAAACGAGCCATGAATGATTATATTTTAATTCAATTTATTATACATTGCTATTTTTTTATATTATCTGAAGAGTAAGCAATGAAATAAATAAAATAACTATAAATCATTAGGAGGATGATGATGTTACTATTTTTTATACTAAATTTAATATTTAAGGTAATTTAAGGAAAGTACAGAGTAATGTACATTGCTTATTATTATTAGAGGATTTACGTTAAATATTCTATTGATTGGTGCCAGTTATATAACTTAACAGTAGAACTGTCTACCCTATGTATAAAAATGTTTTGAAAAGTAAAACGCAAATCAATTAAGTTTTAATTTGAATAGAACAAATATGACTTTAAATAATTACTTGTATTAGTAATATTAAATTAGCACAAACTTCATGAGCAGCACCAGAAAGAATTTACGAGAGTAGTATATACTACGAGTTTGAAGATAATATTATATTGTGAATAACAGGTAATCATTATTTTCTAATTTATTAAATAGCTACCGTTATTAATATTAACAGGATTTAAAATGTATACTAGTTGTTAAAATATAGAATCAGTGATGATTCATAATTAATGCACACAATGAATTATTATATAATAAAGGAAAGCATAAGTATTGAGGAAGTTTTATATAAGTAACAAGGTCTATGAGACTGACAATTGTAAGAAAGCATACCAATCGCTATATTCACATATAGATTTACGATCCAGCTAATAAGTAGGTAATGTCATAGAAACAGACATGAACATACAAATGTTTATCAGAAATACTAGGTAAAAATTTCTTTGAAGGTCACAGAAACCTTAATTATGCAAGGCATTTAGGAAGGTAACATTAAAAATAATATGTAACTAAGAAATTTAAAAAGATACAGATAAAATGTTATGTAATTTGTTTACTAAAATATATACGGATTAGTCTTTAAATATAAAATTATGATTATCTACATTTTTGTTCTATTTTTCAGGAAAAGGTTGAAAATAACACTATCTTGAACCAATGTTCAATGAAGATTATATAAACATCTAAGATAAAGATGCGTTGACCAATTTCCACATCTTCTAGTTCTGATAGATTGGCAGACAGGTGAGATTAATTTTGTATTTCTTATCATAATACATATTTAACCGTTGTTTTGATATTTTTTTTATCTTGAAATTTAATCACAGCACAGCAAGTCTACGATTTAGGTTTACGCACTAGCACTAATTTGGTTCTGCATTTAGTCAAAATTTATATCTTATATAGGATTGTTGCACTGTAGTAATAAAACTAATAAAGAAAATTACTTATTTGTAATATTATTCTTTTTTTCCTTTAAAGCTAACGTAGAAAATGTTAATGTTCTTCTTCTTCTATTCGAATCAGATTTTTAATAATAATCATAATAAAACATTATATTATAAATTAATTGTCGCCTGCCAGTTCTCTCGCGTGGGTGGTCGTCGGGTATTAGGCATGAAAAAAACAACATATGTCCTTCCTTTTAATCTAAGCTTGCTTCATAACAATTTTTATCAAAGTCCCTTGAGAAAGATGACTGAAAGACCATATGGAAAAATGTATAAATTACTCATAGGAAATATTGTTTCAGGTTCCAGGCGCAAGAGTTTCGAAGAATATAATTTGTTATCTCATAATTCCTAAAATAAATATTTAAAAATATGGTTTTAATTATTTATAAACAATGTTAACATAATAAATTGGAACATTAAAATACTCCATGGTATACTCAATATTTTTCATGATAATATATTCTATGCTGTGACAAAAAAGGAAAATGGGTATTGTATCTACGTATATAACATTCACATTTTAATGATTTTTACAAAAGAAAAATTGACAGGAAGAATCTTGGTACAGCACAGTAAAATCAGTATGGCTGTCTGTTTATGTTTGTTTTGAGTAAACTGTATTCTTTAATCGTTTTGGGACACAATGTAATCAATAACTTAATTCTGATGACACTTAATAGTTAAAACAAATATGTAGATGGTGGAGAGTAAAACTAGATAATGTAAGCAAAAGCAACTTGATGTTGTGATAGACATGACAAACGAAATGTCTGATGTTTTTTTTTATTGGTAATAAATAAATACCAGATTTGTTTAGTTATTCCTTCTTCACATTGTATTTAATACATGTCTCCAAATTAGATAAGTAATACAGATGTTTATACTCTCATATGAAGTTAATTAATTTAACTATTGTATATATGCCAAATTACAGTTAGTTACTTAATAAATACTAAACTTAGATTTGACTATGATGACTTATTGTGTAAAAGGTTAGTTATTAGGTACGCCAGCTTTATTAATAATAAGATGACCAGTAACAAATCGATCGAATTTTTTTAATTATATATTTACTTAATGTCTTTATATTCACGCTTTATCATAATAGATATATACGTGGCATATTTATGTGGCAATTAGAATTATTTAAGTTTTGATTGTCCTTGATCCAGAGGTCAACTCGTCTCAAAATGAAGCTTCAGCACTGCCATTGTCTTCATAAAGCATCTTATGCGCTTTGACGACATTGCGAAATTTTGAGAATCTGTGCGACCTTCATAATTGACACTAGCGTCCATGGTTTTACTTTTAGTCTGTAAAAGATGTATACTGGTCGCCTTACTGGAACTCTTGATCAGTCTCACATGAAAAGTAAGTTCATCTAAAAATGGTAACTACCAGTGTTGCTAAATTATCGATAGTATCGTTTTGATTAATATTATCGATAGCTCTCCGTGACCAATGCTATAGTGGCAATACTATCGAAAATATCTGTAAGCAATCACTATTGATACTATCGATATTCTTTGAATTAATTTTGAGAAAAGGATAATGACAAGTTAATATTTTCGTTAATGTTTCTTAGATCGTAGCCCTTCTTTATTATTGAATATTGATATTTCTTTGAATCGCTTTTTAGGGCATCGAAGGTATGACCTTCTGTTAACTTATTACAATACTATATCTTAATAGGCCTGCTAAATAACTTTTCTTGAGAGAGTAATACTATCGAAAAATAACTGGCAATCAATAGGCATGGGCAATTATCGATAGTATTCACACGTGACAATACTATCGCTAAAACGTTAACTATCGATATACAACACTACTTTGCACCCCCTTTGTAAGAAAATAACCTGGGCAACTCATCCCGCCTCCAAAATCTCCTTACGTAATAAATAGAGGCTCCTATAGTATCGTAACTAATTTGCGCCAGTAAAGAGTAAAGGAATTTATACATTTAGAACTTCTTACTTTTATTTATAAAAAATCATCAAAGTATACTCTAGTTTCAAAATTGTGTCCTCTTAGAAGTGTAAAAATTCCATAATTACCTACGACCGTCGATGTCCAAAGAAATAACAATATTCAATATCCTCGATTCAAGAAACATTAATGAAAATTTTGACTTCGTCGTTATTCATTCCGACTATCGATAGTTCCGCTATTACCAATAGTATTACTTACCGATACTATGGATAGTAACGTAGTATTGCCGCTATCGATACTATTATTGCTTACAGCTATCAATACTATCGACAGTATTGATGAAAACGATACTATCGATATCCTGAATAGTTTTCGAGGTTAACTTTCGATAGTTCTGCAACATAGCATTAAAGTGTATGTTTTTCATAAATCGAAGACCAAAATTTCGACAGTAGCAAAATGCTTATATTTGCTCAGTTAACGAGTACCACAGATAAAATTTGTTTGCTTGTAAAAAAAATTTCTTTTTCATAGCGCAAACTTAATTAGACTTCTCATTTTATAAGTTATAGTTATAAAATGACTGGCTACCGATGTCCGATAGTATCACTATATACATTTTATATTTGATCAGATTTACTATAAATATTGTGGTATAATACAACACAATAGCCTGCGACTTTGGTTCATCATTAAGGATTTTTCCACTTATGGTCAATAATACTTTCTCATTAATGTAGTCTCAAGCTGCTATTGTAATGTAAAAAAAGAAACAATTAATAAAATTTTTTAGATTCGTGATTTTGAAATACAATAAGTTAAAAACCCACTCAATTTACAAAAATAACCAGAAGAACCATAGGTTATTTTTAATACAAAATTAAAATCTCGTTTTAGAAGCAAATTTATAAATTCAGTCATATTTTATGGACATTTATTAATTTATAAAAGGAATAATTATTTAAAAAATGGGTAATGCTAACAGGTATGTGTAGTAGATATGATCATATTCCAGCAAGTGATTAAGGTAAACCCAAAAGGAAAGATAATTTTTTGTGTTAAAATTATTTATTAATTATCTACGCTGTCGCCTCAGGCAGTGTTGTGATAATGTCAGAGTCTCCAGGGTCAGTAATGGCGAGTGTGCATACTCTGTAGTACTTTCCGCATGCTGTGCCCAATTCAATGTTGTTACCACTGTAATGATGGACTCCAGTTTTGGCCAATAGAGCATAGTATTCAATTTCAGATTTCCTAGAAAAAAAAAATTGTCATTTACTTGTTGCTCTACTTCATTTATTAAGTTATAATTAATTCATATTAATGGCATTGCATTATACTATGCATAACATCCTTCTGGTTGTTATCAATATAGTATAATACTATAAAATAAAATATATAATATATACACGTATGTCAGCTTAAAACATGATTGCTTACATTGGGAGATTTTTGAAAAAAAAATTTAATCATAAATCTGACGTAGAACAAAATTAACTTAAGCCTGTAGAAGTTAACGTTAAATGTCAATTGCAAAGATCTTAACCCCTTTTCCTCACTAGCCAAAGAAGTAGGTATGTAACAACAAATCAACAATAATTGTGAAAGGGCAATATTTGTGGATGATTTATAATCTCACCTCAGATGTAGCAAATGGATCTAGACTACTCCATAGGGTTCCCATGTATTGTGTGATTCAGTAATTAATTTTTCAGAGCAATTATTTAATTTAAAAAAAGTTACAGTGCACAATTACCCTTAGGGCCTCTGTTAAATTAATGAATCACTTTCAGGGAAACCATACTTCTTTGTCCAAAGACTCCATATGCTTTCCAATAACAAAAGAAATAGGGAACTCTACTTCTCAGTAGTCTCACCTTAGAGGTGGAGCATTCTTGGCGATGATGACCAGCTTAGCTTTGCCTTGACGTAAAGTCTTGAGAGTTTGCTTGTAACCCAGGCAGTATTTTCCTGATTTCATCACCAGAGCCAACCGAGAGTTGATTGACTCGATGGTCTTTTTCTAAAATAAAAAATGAATGTTGTATTTCTCTGTTACATAAAATTAAATTAAAATGTCAACTTCTACGTCTTCAATATCTTGAAACAAAATTAAGTATAATTGATATAACCTAAAAATGTATGTATCATTCTCAACCACACTAATTATTAAATTAGCTAGCCTATCGCGAGACACGTAATTTAGGACTTTGAAATTAAGAATTGGAGATTATTTATAACAAATATAATAAATAATCAAGCCAAGAAGTCCTGATGAGCTGAGATAACCACGTGTTACTTACTTGTTTCTTAGCCGCAACCATTTTGATGGCGATTGATAACAAGTACCACTGAAATGATAATATAATTTTATTTTAAACTGTAAAAATTTATATCTAATAATCTAAGACAATTTTATAAAATAATATAAATAAAAACTTCACGAGACGTACCTCTCCTTTCGTTAGGTTGAATAAAAAGAATGACTTGTTGTAGGAACACAGATAAGTAAAAATGTAACTATGCTTTGAACGAATGAAGTAAGTCGAATGAATTCATATAATAATTTTTTTTTGAGGGAAAATAATAATAACATAATAAATTTATTATTATTATTCATTCTAAAAAAAAGCATAAAAATAAAAATATTAAATATTATTGGGATAATAAATATATTACAGATAAAATTTGCTAAAATATTATTTTAATTTGACATTCCGATAGCCGTCAGCGTGACGGCTGCGACCACGATAAAGATTAAAGATACAAGAGTAATAGGTACAACGATGAACGAGTAGTCTTACATGTTTATTAATTCTATGAGTTATTTTAATTAAAACAATTCTTGTAACCGCAGAGTTACATTAGAGTGATTGTTTTTTCATTTACATTGTAACTTGATTCTACATACAATCTATATTGTATGGTAATTGGTAATATGAATTCCACAATCCACATTATCCACAGTTATAACTTGACAGTCTTGTAGTATAACCGTATCTATTATTGCGGTATCGCATTGATGACGTCAAATTGTTTTTGCCGTTTATTTAGATGACGAAAGCAATTTAAGTGTGTGCTTACACTTAAATAATTATTATTATTTAAAATAAAAAAAATTAATTATGTCCGCTAAACCTATAAAGAAAACAAATTCGGAGCCATCGGCTTTGGGGAAGATTTACCTCATATCTTACAATGCTATACAAACTGTGGGGTAAGTACAATTACTATGAATATGGTTTATTATAGTCATAATTTTTTGATATTTTCTAAGAGAAAATTAAAAATAATAATTATGTAAGTAAAATTCTTAAGTTTAATATACCTATTAAAATATAAAGGATTTTAAATTTTAACGCTGTATAATTATTACAATAAAATAATTTATTAATGTACTTATAATTGAAAAGCTTAAGCTTACTTACAAATATTTATATTAATTACGTCATTAAGAACACATGCTGCGCCGACCCAAAATATAAAATTGGAATAAGGCAGGAGGGTGATGATAATGAATTATTGTACCTTATTTTTAATTAGAAGAAATTAAGTACCAGTGGCAACAATTAGTGAAAAAATTTTTTTTTTAATATAAACGAATTTTTAGGTAAACTTTAAAGAATAATATAAAATATATTTGTTTTAATTAGTCTTATATATATTAAACCTTAAAGTAGATCGAATATGTATCTACTTAAAAACGCTGTATCAAAAATTAAAGAAAGTGTATTTTACTATGTGTCATGCTTTAACGACTTGGTTTTAAAAGTTTAAACTTGACCAAGTCATGGTAATTTGACCGTGTCTAGAGGTAGAGAAAACTGGACAGACCGCCAGCCGTCATCTTAAAACTCGGACAATGACCGTAAAGCGATCTTCGCTCAAGTTAAAAATGTACAATTAGAAGATTTTAGAGTATTCATAACAACGTAATAATAAAATTCTAAAGGTATATATTATTTTAACGATACTGTCATCGTTTCTTAATTGTGTTTTTATATCGTTTTTTGTATAAAACTCTACGACAAGTAATTTACGACTAATATTAGAAAGTAAATCTTAACAGTTATAAATACATCGTAAAATTGCTACAGGTCTTGTCATGATTTTATAATTTCCCTCAAATCTTCAATTAAAAGCAATACTGAAACATTATTTTGAACCAATCAAGTACAAGTGTTTAGTTAAACTATGTTAAAGTAAGGCGATTCCGTCGTATGAAAAAAAAAAAAAAGTCGCGAAGACTATTTGATGAACTGTCCGGCATATGAGACATATTTATTTGCTCAATTTAAGCTTATATCACACGTTTTTATTTTACGCTTCAGGCATACTAAGCGTGTAAAAGTGTTGTAAAACTGATTCCTAAAGCACTAGGTCAATTATAGGCATTTGACTTTATAAAAGCATTAAGGCTGGATTTGATGATTAATTTTTCATTGTCATATAATTATTTTCACGACAGCAATTGTAATTTTAAAATTCAATCCAAAGACAATTTCAACGTACGCGAACACGATTTTCTAAAACCATTTCACCTTAAACGTACCTAAATCAAAAACGGTACGTTGCTTTCACCGTATAATTTAGAACGGCTATAATTAGATAAGTGTCTGCATTTATTTGTTAAAAGAACATAGGTAACCATGAAAATGTATGTAGTTTAGACGGCCGTATTTAGGGGAGAGCAACCGGGGCAATTGCCCTGGGGCCTCCATATGAGAGGGGGCCTCCACATGAGAGGGGGCCACAGTTTTCAGCAATTTAACAAATACTGAGATATAGTCAAATTATAATAATGTTACTATTTAATATTTTAAAAGTTACCGATACAAATACGAAACAATTCATAGCTTACTGATTGAACATAAAAAAAAACTAATTTATTCATAATAATATAATTATTAGGGTGTTCACGCTTCTGTTTGTCTAGGGCCCTCACTGCTTTGTGGCCCCGGGGCCTCCACACCTTTAAATCCGACTCTGAGTTTAGAAACTGACATTTATTTGTATTTCTTAAACAAATTTCGAACGCTAATTTAAATGTAATCGTTATTAAAACCGGTTCTGAAGTGTATTACTAAGTACATGTGATAAACTAATAACTGACATAGACCAAAATTCCTTTATAATTATTTAATGTGATAATGCTTCTTATTGGTCTATCGGAATATAATAAATGTTTTTTTTTATTGTATAGGTCGGCGGACGAGCATATAAGCCACCTGATGGTAAGTGGTCACTATCACCCATAGACAATGTCGCTGTAAGAAATATTAACTATTCCTTACATCGTCCATGTGCCATGAATTTGGGAACGAAAATGTTACGTCGAAACGTACGTCGAACTAAGATGTTTCGAGCAACGGTTAAAATTATATGAAATATAATATTACGATCCAATATCGGGCAAACACAAACTAACTGCATAAAAAATTGAAAAAACAAAAGAGATGTGTTATGTACATGTTTTCTCTGACCCAAGCCTCGAACCTGGAAAAGACGTTACTGTGATTTAAAATTTTATATCAAGAACGGTTTTATTTTTTATAGCTTAATAATGTATTTTATACTTTTAGGTGGTCCTACTTGTTACTGCAGTCGTTAACATACTTTTTAAACCGCGGTACATTGGATAATTACTGGAAAGAAGTGAAATGGACAGTAATCATATTCCAGACGGGGGCACTGTTAGAGGTACGTGCGACAATTAGATAAATAAGAAAATAATTACAAACACACACACACACACACACACACACACACACACACACACACACACACACACACACACACACGCACACAAGCACACATATTGCTCACGCACACGCTCTTCCATCATTATCTACATTTATTTTATTATATGACGATACTGACGATACTCCATATTGATTTTACTTCAACATGCATTATAATTCTTATTATTCAGCAATATGCATACTATATAAGACTATACAATTATTTCACATCAAAGATAGCGACTAAATATATCTATAGGCTTTTACCACCTCACAAGGAGCATATATGTAGGTACACATAAACAATATTGACAAAATTGGTCGAAAACTTGAGTGATATATGATATTAGTTACGGATTCGAATTCGAAAAATGGCGTATTAAATATCGTCGAATTTGCCTTTGGACCTAATAAATAATTAATAGTGGAATAATGCAGCTGAGCTATTAGCAAATCGAAAATAAATATGAAAATTCAAGGTTAATTAATATCCTTCGATTGAAAAAGGCTGTAAGCTATGGCTTCGCACGGGTACATAGCTAATACTTTATATGCTACAGGAATTTGTTTATTTACCACATCACATTAGATACTTCTACAATTATCAGTGTTTTTTTACTATATTGTCAATGTATTATATACAAAGACCTTCCTATTGAATCACTTTATTTATTAAAAAAAAAAGGCATCAAAATTCGTTGCGTAATTTTAAAGATCTAAGCATACATAGGTACAGACAGCGGTAAACGACATTATTTTATACTATGTAATAAGTAATGATTTTAAAACCCGCCATAAATATAAGTATTTTATTAACATAATATATTATTTAAGTTGATATGTATTCAGCCATTTTTAATTTCGTTGATATAATCGGGACTCTCATTAAATGATAACGTTATTTCGAGTATTTGAAGTAATTAATGAAAAAACGAAACAATTGGTCATAAAAAAAGAGCAAATTATATGTTAATAAAAGTGTATTGAAAATGTTCCATGTGTAAATGAAATAAATAATTTACAATGTTAAGTCGGCGTTTAAGATGTACACGTGGATTTGTTGGGTCTTTTTTTTCACGCCACGTTTTTCTATCGGCTTATTAGGCGACCTTAAATTAAATAAACCTTGTGACTTTGTATACCTGTGTCACAACAAACCTCCGAATGAGATAATGGACAGGTGAAGCGTAATAGGCTATTTGACAATGCGAAAAATAAATTGTGAATTATTGTAATTAGTGTATATTATGAGTTTAAAAATGGTTATTTACTAACGAAAGTTGAAAATAATACTTAATTTATTCAAAAATCCATAAATAAAAATGCACTTTTTGTCACGTGACACAAAACGTTCCTGATTGGTCGGGCTTACGATGAATCACTTTCTTGTTAACTTTGCTTTTCTACTATATGTACCACAAATTGAAATACATAAAAGTGACGTCACCGACCCCATTGCAGCGCCATATTGTCCAAGTAGCATTTTTGCGCGTTATTTAAATATGGAATTTTTAATATGATATTTTTCAGCAAATATGTACTAGAAATAAAAAATACAACTTTTACCGGGTCCCTTAACTTCTACTAAATAATATAAAATGGATTTTAAAAACCAGTCAAATAGCCTATTGTGTTTTTGTGTACCGAATGACGGTATTTTAATAATTATTGTTTTAAGCCAATACTACAGACATATCATTCATCGACGTAATTAATAATTGTTGATATATTTCCATTAAGAAAAGTACCGTCATTAAACTGACAAGATTATACGGACGTACGTGCGTCAGAAATTTTCCATAATAATACAACTCTATGTACTGTCTTACAAATCGGGTTTTATCGTCAATTCTCAATTAATCGTAGTTTTTCGAGACGAAATCTCGTACAAAAGGCCTTGTAACATCGATATGTCCCTCGGTATGTCTGCGAATGAAATAACAACAACCTGTAAATATCCCGCTGCTTTGCTAAGGCTTCCTCTTCCTTTGAGGACAAGGTTTTGGAACATCCAACCACGCTGCTCCAATGCGGGTAAATGGAATACATATGTGGCAGAATTTCTATGAAGTAGACGCATGCAGGTTTCCTCACGAAGTTTTGCTTCACCATTGAAATACAAAATACAAATTAAGCACGTCGGTTTGCAGTCATCGTTTCAGATGCACACTCTAAACTCTCTCTCTCTCTCTCTCTCTCTCTCTCTCTCTCTATTATAGCCTGTGACTAATTGTATATTTATATAATAATTTAGTTACTCATTAAATTGTCCATAAGTGATAACTCTACGTGAGTTATTATCGTTAATAGATCGAATAAAATATATTATTAGATAGAAAGTGCTTAAAAAGTCTTCCACGACTCTCAGCTACTTTACTCACTAAATCTTCTTCACTCTTTATACACAATGTTGTGAAAAAAATATTTTCAATATTAAAGATCTGTATTAATATTACGAACGTGAAAGGAACTCTATCTGTCACTGTTACGAGCATTTGATGAACAGAATTTGATGAAATTTGGTATGAAGCAAACTTGAACTCCAAAAAAGGACGTAGGCTACTTTTTTGGAGTTCAAGTTTGCTTCATACCAACACACACAATCAACACTCTAGAACACGTATATAACCGCGGGCGACTGCTAGTGAAAAATATATGTAACTAATAATCCAATAATATTATCGGTCAACTTTCAGATCTCGGGATGAGATCTCGGTACGTTCGGTCTTATGACTTACTCATAACTTATAACGTACTCACTAGGCCGACGAAGCAATCCATTGTCACTCAATCGGATTACGAGAGAGAGGGGAAATAGAAAGTGCACACGCTTTTTTTCGTATTTTCAATTCGCTATTATAACTGTTTAAGTATTTTTTTTTCTTGCTTTTTTCCTCTCTCTTTTTACTATACGAGCGATTGAGATATTCAATTTGGGAGTTTGAAATTTTGTATACAATAATGTTGATTATCATTTCGGAAAATATATGAAAAAATTAGAGCCGTTTTAGTCAGTACCAAATTAGAGATTGTTTTCTAATGAATAGGTCGTATGTTTGAAACAAAACCGCTAACAAGAACTAGTTATATTGAGCTAGCTCATGCTTGCTTGAAGTCATGCTTATAAATAGGTTTATAATTTTGGGTGCTATTGTGTTTTGAAGAATTAAAGTGAACATTAATGTTGTTTCAATGTCAGTTACTTATTTATTTAATTGAATTTGAAAAAGTATATATTTAAATAATTATCAGACATTTGAATACATATTTAAATTTTATTTTTAAACATATACATACGATTTAAAGGCATAATAAGGCATGACTTGAGTATTTGTCGCAAACAGTTTATGCAGTTTGTTTTCTCTTACTCAGGTACTGATGTAATTATTCAAGTATCAGTATACAAATAAAACTTCTTGTCTATGATACATTTGTATGTGTCCAGATTTTTCTCTATTCTCATATCTAGCATATAAATTCATTTTTTTTATGGAATACATTGGCGGACAAGCATATGGGCCACCTGATGGTAAGTGGTCACCATCACCGATAGACAATGACACTGTAAGAAATATTAACCATTCCTTACATCGTTAATGCGCCACCAACCATAGGAACTAAGATGCTATGTCCCTTGTGCCTGTAGTTACACTGGCTCACTCACCCTTCAAACTGGAACACAAAAATACTGCTTACTATTGTTTAGCGGTAGAAAAGCTGATGAGTGGGTGGTACCCAATGCCCTACCACCAAGTAAATTCATCATTGACAAACAGGACAAAATGACACCGAATGATTTTGGATTTGTCTGTTTGTTTCTGTATAGTTATTTGTTTATATCTAGATAGAGTGTTGTATTATAAAAGTTTAATAATGAGACGACTTTATTACTCTGGAGCTCACAGCTACGCTGGACAATCACCAAGCATCTTAATAATTTACTTGAGTACACGTAGTAGGCAAACTAATGTCCACTGCTCTTTGGCCTGATCTCAGCCCGTTTGATATTCTCTCGAGACCTAAAAATAAACGAAGTTTAGTTATTACATATATTCCATAATGAATATGTACACGTAACATTTTGTTTACAAAACACTCGTATAAGTAATTGCTATAAAATATAAATAACTAACGCCTGACACTCATCGATCACTATGATTTAACTGTTATGAGGATGATAAGCAGTATTTATGTAATCTATTTGATACTATGTTTATTTCTCCTCTATATTTTTTTTGTTAACACAAGCCTTTTAGTGTAAGTTTTCATTGGAGTTTATTGAAAGTCTTAGAACTAGCGCGCACTGATAACTTTTGTCACGGTCACTGTTTCGTCACTCTTGTCTAGTCCATGAATATGTATGGAGGTGCGCGCACTTTACGATGTGACAATTGGGTGACATTTGTGTCTGCATCTGTACATATTCACGGATTTGACAAGAGTGACGAACAGTCACCGTGACAAAAGTTACCAGTGTGCGCTAGTGCTTAGAAAGGCTTAGAAAATTTAAAGACTACCACACATGATCTCTAATAGCATATCAAGGTACCTCTTAATCCAGATATTCTGAACTTGTCGTGAAGTTTTTGTCGCTATTATAGTACAAATTATAATAATAAAGTGACAAACCTACTACACACTCTGTGTCATAAACATACTTCCACATTTTTTCCATAAAAGTTAAATTAAAATGACCTTTGCTCTTTTTCGCTTATGTACTTTGTATTTATTGACGTGTATTTTGTATTTATCATACATAAAATATCGTTTGAAATAGTTGTCTTAAGGTGCGTACAGACGAACTACGCGCGACACGTTTTCGCTTTTTGTGACGAGCGTATAGCATGACAAATTAGATGTAGCATCGGAAAATGCAATGGAATGAAAATAAAACCGATTACTGCCGATTTACATAACCAATAGAAATAGCTCCCTATCGCGTCAGTCGACGCTATTCGTCGCTATAGATTCACTCGTCAGAGAAAGCAAGTGCATTTAAATCGACACGTCAAATTGACGAATATATTAGGTCATATGATATTACAAGCAATTACGTTTGTGCAAAGATCATATTCGCATGAGAAATAAATAATGATAATTTGGGATAGCGTACTTAATTTGGATGTGATCGGTTTTACGAATTTTGCCGATGCGACATCTAAGTTGTGTCGTACTATACGTCGATGTTCTTACCCGCGTTTTGTTCCAACATGGCGTTAGGAATCAGTTGCTGTTGTTTGACTAAGGCCCAGCACACACGGCGCAACGCATTTGCAACGAAACTGCGACTTCTAGTTACTTTTGAGTTTAAGCCATAGACTCCTTTGAGAGACCGCACACGACGCAACCTGTATGAAACTGGTTGGAAACGCGTTTCAAACCAGTTGCATTGAAACCGGCGTGCAGGAAACTCGTGTTTGCGTTTCTTCGGATTTCGCGCCTTTTTCATCAACAAAATGGCTGACGATGATAATCAAAGCATTGAATTTGTGTCAGAAGTAGAAAAATATCCTTGTTTATATAATAACACATTACCTAGATAGAAAAAAAGGTATGTAGTTTCGCTCATACGATAACAATCCATGAATTTTCTATCAGTTTCTTGCAATGCTTTGGCATCCACAAACATACGACAGTTGATATTAATATCAATGTAGGGATGTACTTATCCACATAGTTTTTCTTTTACGCCTTCTCCTTTGTCGAAGATATAAATACATAACCACAACCTCTTCATCACTTGAACTAGACATTTTGCAGACTTCTATTCTCTCAGAAAACCGAACTGATTGTGAGCCGTGACGTTGCTGCGTGTGTGGAAATCGATTGAAACGAGTTTCAAACTAATAATTTCAGAAGGGTTTCGTTGCAGTTACGTTGCAGTTGCGTTGCACCGTGTGTGCTGGGCCTAAGTGTAATGCGTTTCAGAGGCGCGTTCGTACTTCAGCCAACATACGATGAATGCGTTTATCGAAAGTTTGCCTCTGTTCTAGATGTACATTTACCTTAAAACGACAACCAACCAGTTTTATGTATTATATTAGATCTAACACTTGTACGTTAAAAAACGACTATTTTGTAAACCGGATAAGAAATTATTTATTTAGGTTTGTAAGTTACTGAGGACGCTGCGTGTACATGTTTTGTGTCACATCATCTTCACTGACTGTAATAAAAACGCTTTTTGGCATGTATGTGGAATAGTTAATTAGTATATAATTAATTATTCCAACGATTTATTATAACAATTAATAGTCATTATTTTTTTCATAATAAAGTTTTTACGTCAGCAACGAAAAATAATACCTTCAGGTTTCGAGATAGATTGACCTATTCATAATCTCTCGTAGGGCTATAACACCTTCATTCTTTACCACAGATAACGTATAGGTATTCCACAAAACAAAGAACAACGTATGTCGAAGTAGCTTCGCACGTTTTTAATTGTTTTTATTTTTTTTTACAGCCGTAGCGCTGTTTACTGGACCGACCAGTAACTTGTTTCCACTCTCTAAAATAAAATTTAGGTTCAATTATGACAATTTAGTGAATTGCAACTAAGAATTCTCTTTTATTTTCTGCCTATATATAGCTGGCTCTTCAAAATGAGACCATAACTGTTTTTTTTTTATGTGTAACTATCGTCCTATAAATCACTATATATCGGTTTACGTTATTAATATATATTTTTATCGGTAATTAAAATTTTTGCTCAAATAGTATAAATAAATATAAATGAATATGAGACAACATCACATACATTACTCTGATCCCAATGTAAGTAGCTAAAGCACTTGTGTTTTGGAAAATCAGAAGTAACGAAGGTACCACAAACACCAAGACCCAAGACAACATAGAAAACTAATGATAATCTATATCGACTCGGCCGGGAATCGAACCCGGGACCTCAGAGTGGCGTACCCTTGAAAACCGGTGTACACACCACTCGACCACGGAGGTCGTCGAGTATAGTATTTTATTATATACTTATCGTGATATTCACGTGTACCTACTAAGATAAATTTTTATTTGATTAGTACAAAGGATTTTTATATATCGCCCTTCTGTTTTGATATCTCAAAGTTATCACTCAGATAAGCATGTCTCTGTACGTAAAGAAACAAAGACGAAGGCACAACAAGTTTCATAATATCTCACTGCTGGACTAAAGGCCTCCTCTCCCTTTGAGGAGAAGGTTTGGAACATATTCCACCACGCTGTTCCAATGCGGGTTGGTGGAATTCACATGTGGCAGAATTTCTATGAAATTTGTCACATGCAGTTTTCCTCACGATGTTTTCCTTCACCGCTGAGCACGAGATGAATTATAAAGACGAATTAAGCACATGAATCAGCGGTGCTTGCCTGTGTTTGAACCCGCAATCATCGGTTAAGATGCACGCATTCTGACCACTGGGCCATCTCGACTCTTATATAAACATTGAGATTTATTTCATTACCAGTTATCGCCCGCTGCTTCACTTGGGTTTTAGAGACTGGTTAATAGGTTCACCTATTGGAGTCGCTAGGAATAACTCCCAGTGTTTAAAATGTATGATAAAATGACTTTTATTAAATTATGTTACGAAATAATTTTGTATCTCGCGCTTAGTATAATCATATTATTCACATGCTAACAGACAGTTAAATGAAGTTTTTTTTCCCATAGTACTTGAATTCTCACAAAGAAGGATTCGTCCGAAATTTGTGGTTTTTATAATTATGTTCAGACTTAATTGAGTTCATTAAAAGAGTTTGATCTATAGTTGCCATGCTTACTTATGCATTTAAAATATTTAAGATTTTTCCCTTTATTCATTTACTTTCACATTTATGGACTTTTTCAATTGTGTCATTCAAATTTTTTTTTTTAGGTATTCCACGCCGCGATCAGACTGGTTCCGTCCAGCGTGATCGTCGTCTTGATGCAGGTGTATTCACGGGTATTCCTCGTGTTCGGAGTGTTGCTGGCCACTAATGGCGCTACAGTCAGCCCCGGCTTGCCACTCTGTGTGCTGGCTTGGTCCATAACAGAAATAATACGTTACGCGTACTACGCTTTTAATTTGTTGAACATCGTACCGCAAATGCTATTATTCTTCAGGTAAGTGTGCTTAGATTACTTTTATAGTCATAAATTAATATAAATAATTTCTAACAAACGATATAATTGTGTATTGGGTAAGGTTTTCGAAGTCAAATTAAACAGATTATTGAAAAAAAAAAATGATAATTCCGGAACACTCGTGGAAATGGCGGAAAATGGTTGTAACGAAGATGCTGACGTTTATTAACGATTAATTATGTATCCACTAAATAACGGAAACTATCAAATAAATAGATAATTGAAAATAATTAAATGTCAAGAAATAGTAAAATTATTATTATAAATCTGATGTGAATAAAAAAAATCAGCTTTGCGAAGAGTTGCCAGAAGCATAATGCTTTTTTCTTACGAGACGATTTCTGTCAGTACACACAGTTTAAGCCGCGTAAAAAATCATCCTTCCAGAAACTTCTGAGTATTTTGAACAGTTATTGTAAAAGATTTTTGACGAATGTCGTGCTTCCAAATTCAATACTGATTTTCACTTTGAATGTTTAACGAAGGAAGACTAAAGTGCTTGTTGATTTGCATCTAGTTAACCTTGCATTAACATAAAGTTAAATCGGGGATCACTGTATTTTTAATCGTAAATACTAAAACGTTGTATAATATTCAACGATTCAATTTAAAATGCTAGGTTACACTTTAAACGATGATGGTTGTGGCCAATCTTGGTATATTTAGGTGTGAGTAAGCCAATGTATCGGCATACTAGTGTGTTTGTACGAGGCGTTTAAGACAAAGTAACCTCTCTCTTTTTTTTAGGAAAGATCATTTAATTAAGCTTGATTCATTTCCTTAAAACAATGCCGCACGCCATCATATAGCACTTTTAAATATTAGATTAGATTTAATTAATTTGCTTTAATTATTCGTGATTGAATTTATGCTAATCAGTTTGAAAACAACACAGCAAATTGTTAAGCTTCATTAATTTCGTATTATGCCACAATATATGTAAAAATTGTTAAATTTATTGCTATAGATCTTATGCCATAGCTGAGGCTATTAAATGAAAAGTACGATATAAAGACTCCTATATACCTATGTCACTAAAATATGCACCAAGGAATGCTGGAAGTAGCCTGAATGTTAGATACCGTCGTACTAGTATCACAAGTTGTCACAATAGGAACATTATTATAAAAAAATTGGTTACCATAGACTAAATTGTGTGTTTTTTCTTTCTTTCAGATATTCAACGTTTCTCGTGCTGTATCCTCTCGGTATAACCGGAGAACTCCTATGCATGTATCACTCGTTAGATGAAATATCAGAAAAACAATTATTTACCATATCTATGCCTAACAAGTGGAACTTCATCTTTAACTATTATTATTTCTTAGTATTCTACATGCTATTGTACATCCCGCTGTTTCCAGTTCTCTTCGGTCACATGCAGAAGCAAAGAAGAAAAATGTTAGGCGATGTTTCGAAAAAATCTGCATAAATTAACCAATTTTTATTCTAAATCCTTCTATTTATAATTTTCTCAAAGTTTAAATAAAACTCATATGAATTTTTTCAATTATTGTCTATGATTTATTTATAATCTTGATTTATTTTGTTGCTTTATTTTTTTGTTTTGTCTTAATTAATTTTGTTCTAACTGACTCCGTACCAAGTTAAAAAAAAAAATTAATAAGAAGTAATAAAAAAATATGTAACTTTTTTATAACTCACTTTAAGATCCACGTACTCTGTCAAATGGACCATCTCCAATCATAAAAACCGCATCTTAGAATTGTACTATGATTATGAAATGTATGAAAATCAAAAGCAGAATTATTGGTTATTGCAAAAACAGTCTACACCAGTTTCTTTTCCGTGAGCCCCGAAGGCCGCCCGCAATGCGTGACCTAGGATATATATTAGCATATCGGTTTGATGCGTAGGTAAAGTGGGATAAATTTGACAATTCATTGAGACAACATCACATACATTACTCTGATCCCAATATAAGTAGCTAAAGCACTTGTGTTATGGAAAATCAGAAGCAACGACGGTACCACAAACACCCAGACCCAAGACAACATAGAAAACTAATGATAATCTACATTGACTCGACCGAGAATCGAACCCAGGACCTCGGAGGGGCGTACCCAGGAAAACCGGTGTACACACCACTCGACCACGGAGGTCGTCAAATTTATATAATAAATATATACAATATTTCAATTGCATTAAAGCCTTTTTTCTCAGTATCAATATTCGAAAAGGTTCCATGATTGATTCTCATTGGTGACATACCTGTCAGCTGGTGAGATAGATGTCAGCTTTTCTATTAAAAGAAATAGAAAAGTACTATAAAATATTTTTGTTAACTGAATTACATTATATTTCCTGTAGTATGATAAATAAAAAACGTTATTCACAAAAATTTATCGACTATTTAAGTATCGTCTTTGAGTGAATCAATAAAAAAAACAACGGTATAAAAATTGAAGGAAAAATAGCATGAAGGCCTTGAGATATACTCATAAGTCATTAGCGGGAGACTTTGTACTGGGTTGGTTTAAGAGTTCATTGTAAACAAAGTTGTACATTTGATGGTTCTGCGTACATATAAAAAAGTTCACTCGTGGCATCTACAAAATTATAAAGTTGGAATATGTTTAATTACGACTTTTGATTTCTTCATCTTGTCTAGCTAATATTTACCACTTTTTTTTTAATTTGAATTGACGACATTCACGGGCTCACAGTCAGGGCCGTATTTAGGGGAGGGCAACCGGGGCAACTGCCCTGGGGCCTCCACATGAGAGGGGGTGTGGCCCCTGTGTGTGTGGGTTTTCAGCAAGTTAACAAATACTGAGATATAGTCAAATTATAATAATGTTACTATTTAATATTTTAAAAGTTACCGATACAAATACGAAACAATTCATAGTTTACTGATTGAACATAAAAAAATTAATTAATTTATAATAATATTATTATTACGGTGTTCACGCTTCTGTTTGTCTAGGGCCCTCACTGCTTTGTGGCCCCGGGGCCTCCACACCTTTAAATCCGACTCTGTACACAGTTGTCTGTGTAATACATTATTGCGTTTTAAAGTTTTATTTTGTTACTGAACATCAGCAGATCTTCGCTGGACTTCGCTGGGGCTAGTCGTATTGCATGTATAAATTAGTGTTAATCATTATTATTACATAGGATAAAACAAAGACGCTTACTGCTATCTGTTCCTATGTATGCTCAGATCTTTAATATTACATAATCGATTTTTTTTTCAATAGATAAATTGATTTAAGAGGTACGTTTTTATGTATAATACTGTAATAAGACAACATCGTATAAATGGCTTTATTCTACATAAAAATAGTACATAGTTCTTAGTGTGACATAATGACATTAGTTATAAAATAATATAAAGTAAAAAGGTTCAATATTACTACATTCACCCACACTTTAATTTAAAACATAGTCTTGTAATCGTGTAGGAAGTCTACGCTCTCTGTTTGACCTACGCAAACTGGCTTCCTCTTCCACAGATGTGGAGCAGTTTCCTTCAGGTAATTGCTCTTCTGTAGATTTGTAATTAGAATCTGATGGATAATACATCATCCCTGGGTGAATTTTGTTCGACATCACTCGGTATTTCATTTTCAATTAATTCATTAAATTCTCTTTGACTTTGGCCTAAAGGTGCTAAGTTTCGGTTTGAAACAGTAGTTTCTCTACCATTCGATAGACGTATGTGAGAATAATCAGGATTAACGTGAAGCAATTCTACCTCTTCAATTAGGGGTTGATATTTATTTGTGCGATTAAATTTTCGCATTAAAGCATGCTCCGAATTTATCAACCAACTAGGTACAGAAACACCATTTGCAGATATTCTTGTGTGCATAAACATTCTTTCGTGTGGCGTGCAATTTGTAGCAGTACAAAGAAGAGAGCGGATAGAATTTAATGCTTGAGGCAGAGCGAATTCCCAATTCTCAGTGGGCATGTTTTTAGAACGTAATGCTAATTGTACAGCTTTCCATAAAGTGGCATTAAGGCGTTCTACTTGACCATTACCTCTAGGACTGTATGGCGTCGTTCGACTCGTTGCAATTCCACGATTATATAGAAATTCTTTCAAATCAGAAGACAAATGCTGTACCACGATCAGAATGTATGAAAGATGGCATACCGAATATAAGAAATATTTCGTTTTGATATTTAATTACAGTTTTTGACGAGACATCGGCACATGGAAATGCGAATGGGAAACGTAAAAATTCAATTATAGTTAGTATATATTTGTTCTTTGTATTACTAGGAATTGGTCCTTTAAAGTCTAGACTTAATCTTTCAAATGGAGTTGAAGCTTTGATTATGTTTGGGCTAGGAATAGGATTGCGTACGTAATTAGGCTTTATTTCTGAACAAACATGACAAGATTTTATCATATTTCTAATTTCCTCTATAGTATATGGTAAATTCTTTATTTTTATCCAGTGAGCCATTCTTGTAACTCCAGGGTGACATAAAGCTTCATGTAATGAGATCAATTTTGTATGTTGTGCTTGAGCTGAGGAACAAATACGTGACAATGCATCTGCGACGTCATTTTGCTTACCTGGTCTATAAATTATGTCATACTTAAATGGTGCCAGTTCTAAACGCCATCTCTGTATTTTTTCGTTTTTAATTTTATTTGTCAATTTATTATTGAACATAAATGATACGGATCTTTGATCGGTTATAAATACCAATAAGATAATGTTTCCATTTTTTTAAAGCTTCTACTATGGCATAAGCTTCTTTTTCAATGGCTGCATGATTTTGTTCTGTTAAATTTAATGTTTTAGAAAAGAAAAAGCAGCGATAGAATGGTCAGAGGCGTCGGTCTCGACAGTAAGTGGAAGACTAGAATCAATTGCGTAAACAGCTAATTCAATTATGTCTGATTTTAATGATTGAAATCTTTGTACTAAATCTTCAGAAAATGGAAATATTTTATTGTGAGATATAGCATGAATTCTTTCAGAAAAATTAGGTATCGATCGACTATAATGTGCAAACATTCCAACGATCCGACGTTGGGATCGTAAATCTTTCGGTGGTGGTAAAGACGTCAGAGGTCGAAGGCGATCAGCATCGGGTCTTATAACTTGGTCTTTAATATTATATTCTAAAATATTTATAGCTTTTTGACAGAACTTACTTTTGTCCTTGTTAATAGTGAGACCATACTTTCTAGCTGCAGCTAATATTTTTTTCTAAATTTTCATTGTGTTCGGTTAATGTCTTACCACAAATAGTTATGTCATCTAAGTACGCAAATGTGTCTTTGAGTTTTTCTTCTTTTAACACCCAGTCAATGGTTCTTTGAAAGCTGGAAACACCATTAGTAACTCCAAAGGGAATACGTCGGAATTGATAGAGATTCTCATTTGCTTCGAAAGCTGTATATTGTTTTTCTTTAGTAAGTATCGGTATTTGGTGATAAGCACTTTGTAAATCAATTGTGCTGAAGAAAGAATATTTCGATATTTGAGAAATTATTTCTCCTATATTGGGAAGCGGATAAGCATCCAATTGCGTATATTTATTTATTGTTTGTGAATAGTCTATGACAAGACGTTTCTTATGATTTTCATTTTTTGTTATTAAAATCTGATCTCGCCAGGGCGAAGTACTTTATTCAATGATACCATCACCTAAAAGCTTTCTAATTTCTTGAGTAATAAATTGTTTGTCGTCTTCGCTAAATCGGCGAGACTTTATTGCGATTGGCTTACAGTCAGAAGACATATTTGCGAA
Source organism: Vanessa cardui (assembly GCF_905220365.1). Classification (NCBI taxonomy): domain Eukaryota; kingdom Metazoa; phylum Arthropoda; class Insecta; order Lepidoptera; family Nymphalidae; genus Vanessa; species Vanessa cardui. Next base: position 7,552,889 of record NC_061124.1, read on the forward strand.
TAAAGGAACGGCAGGAACTGATGCTTTTGCTACGTTACAAACTATTAGCGGCTCTTTAGGTCCCCCAAAAGAAAATTCCAAAAATGAATGTTCGTCAAGTATATCGTGACCTATAATCAAATCAGCACAAAGGTTTTTTACAATTAATAAATTTAAGCCGTCATATTGGTGATTTCCTATTTTTGCTGATACAATAGTTTTCCCTTCAACTAGTGAAGTGAAATTAGTCGATGCCATAGAAATAGTTTGATTACTAGGCAATCTCTTTAATCCACAAACCTTAAAAAAAAATCATTAATAAAGCTCACAGAACTTCCAGTATCAATTGACGCGTGTTCTTGAATTCCCTTTATATAGGCAGGCAGGGTTGCTTTTTTTAGCGAGCTTGGAGATGCAGCTACTATGCAAGCAGATGATTAGTGTTGTTCAGTTGTTGCTTCATTATTATTTATTTTACTGCGTCAAACGTTAGCAAAATGGCCTTTCTTACCACACATTTGGCAGGTAGCGTCTATTGCCGGACAATTTTTGCGAATATGAATGCGATCACCGCAGAAAAAGCATATCCGTTTATTAAAAGATTCTCTTGAATAACTTTTTGTACTCATATGACTTTCATATTCAGATGATTCTGGACACACTAAAATATTATTCTTCTTAGATTTATTATTTTGAATAGCATTTACGCTAATGTTAAACTGCTGTGAACTAATTTCTGCTATTTCTAGACATAAAGCTTGATTGTAAGCGTCATCTAGTGACATGTCTAAATTCTACGAGACGTTGTCTTATTTTATTAGATTGTATTCCAGATATCAATGCATCACGTATATTATCATTTTTATTTGTTTCTGCGTCAACATTTCTAAAATTACATTCTTTTGCTAATTGTTTCAATGCCTGTAAGTAATTGTCTATCGACTCTTCAATTCCTTGTTTTCTCGTTGCTAGAGCATGTCTTATTAAAATAATGTTTTTAGGTTTTATAAATATTTTATCCAATGTAGCTATTGCTGTTTCATACGTCGAACATTCGCTGATATATGTATATACATTAGAAGATATATGATTTATAAGTAAATCAAGTTTTTTATATGTAAGTACCTTTTCTGACACGTGAGATAAATCAGAAGCCGTAAGAAAGCTCTCAAATGTTCTTTTCCAATGTCCCCAATGTTGCGCTGCGGAACTATTGGAGGGATCAATATCCAAACGATCAGGTCTCAAGTATTTATCCATTTTGTAAATACATTTAAAATTTTATGTAGAATAAATTGTAATAAGACAACACCGTATAAATGGCTTTATTCTACATAAAATAGTACATAGTTCTTAGTGTGACATAATGACATTAATTATAAAATAATATAAAGTAAAAAGGTTCAATATTACTACAAATACATTTACAATACAAATAATAGAGAAACACTGATAATGTTAGAGGTATTAAAGTGATGTCGTAAATAAATAAGTTTTTGCGTTTAAATTGCAAACGCTGGCTAAACCCTACGAGTAAGACCAAAAAGTACTACAGTATTGTAAACTTTGAAAAGGTGTACAGTATTGTAGTACAAAATACGGCGATGGTAACTCTACGAACTAGCGTGCACTGCTGATTTTTGTCACGGTGACTTTAAAGTGTTTGTCACTGTCACGTCACGTTTCCAAAGTGGAATGCGCTCATTAATAGAGACAGTGACAAAACATTTTCGAAATCGAAGTGCCATTTGCGACTCAAAGTGACGGTGGTTCTCTGCGAACTCTTGAGACTCGGCAGAAAAAGAAAGCGAAGAGAATACTGGGTACTAATTTCTTCCCACGCTTTAATTTTCACGTGAATATCTGAAAACACAAGCATTTTTGTGGAACAAATCGTTCGACACGTTATTTTTCTTACGCATTCGATTAATGCCAACGCGATTGGGCCGCCGGTGCGAGCTCTATGACCACCATTTTCTTTTTTGCCTTTACGTAATTAGACCCCTGAAGAACTGCTATACTGGTACAAATGACCAAATATTTTAAATAAAACTAGTTATTACGGATTTTAATCGCGTATATTAATTATTTTGGACATCCCGTCTACCCGTGACCACGAACGCTGTAAAGTGCTCGAAACGTCGGGATGTCCAAAATAATTAATATACGCGATTAAAATCCGTAATAACTAGTTTTATTTAAATGTGTAATAATCGCGAAAATTTAAGACAACACCAAATATTTTGTCATTGTCATCTCCCGGTCTATAGAAGATTAATACAGAAATGGATTGTCAAATAGAATATTAAATTGTTCTTTGACTTTTAAGATTTGCATAATAATTTTGTAATGCTGTGATTTATTCTCATATTTATTATATTTAGATATTTATTGCATCTAATCCGATACTGCGAAATTTTGTGATATGTGAGTGATACATAAATGACAAAACCATAAGAAAACTTGGCTTTAATTAACTTAAAGAATTGTACATATTAAAGTGACAATGCATAATATTTGACAAGAAAATAGATTACTGTAATTTCTTCTTAAATTATACGTCATTCACCCCCTCTAACTTTTTCATCACGCAACTATAATCCTTTAAATAATATGGAGTTCGTTTTGTCCTTTGGGATCTCCTAACGTTTTGATCCGCAGACGTACTTGGCGTAGCAGATTGTATATCTTGTACATCATTATTTTCAGCATTTATCGCTCGATCTTCTGAGTCATAAAAAACGTCTACAATCTCTTCTTGTTTTTGGTATGTTTTTGAAGTTGAATTACTTAATTGTTCTTCTAAATTTTGATCACCGTAATATTCCATTGGAGTGGGGAGTGGAGCTAAATTTCGATTTGAAACAGAGGATTCCCTCCCATTTTTATCCTTCACAAAAGAGTAATAAGGATTACTTTGTAATAGTTCAACTTCTTCAACATATGGATCGTTTTTATTGCGTATATTTTTTTTCATTAGCACAGGTCCAGGAACTAACCAATAGGGTAACGATTCTCCATGAGGTGATCTACGAGGATGATTAAATAGTCGTTCGTGTGGAGTTGTGTTAATTGGTATACAAAGAAGTGAACGAATTGCGTGTAAGGAAATTGGTAGTAAATGCTCCCAGCTTTCAATTGACATTTCTCTTGTACGAAGAGCAAGTTGTAATGTTTTCCACAAAGTACCATTGAGACGTTCGACTTGACCATTACCACGTGGATTATAAGGCGTTGTTCTGCTACATGAAATTCCCAAGGAACTTAAAAAATCTGTAAACTCTTTAGAAATAAAAGCAGATCCTCTATCACTATGAATATAAAGCGGCGTTCCAAAAGTGTAAAATAAATCTTTTAAACATCTTATAACAGTTGCAGTTGTTATTTCCTTACAGGCGTATGCAAAAGGAAATCTACTGTATTCATCGATTATTGTCAATAAATACTTATTTTGTGTATTCGATGGTAAAGGTCCTTTAAAGTCAATGTTTAGTCGCTCAAAAGGTGCTGTTGCTTTTATTAATTGACCTTTAGATTTCATAAAACGAGTCTTAATTTCGGCACATATTTGGCAAGACTGTATAATTGATTTTATATCATTCACCGAATACGGTAAATTTTTCATACGCACCCAATGCATCATTCTTACAATGCCAGGGTGACAAAGGGAGTTGTGCAGGTCCCGTAATTTATCGATATTCAAATGAGCACACACTCTTGACAAAGCATCAGCGACTATGTTTTCTTTTCCCGGTCGATAAATTATCTCGTATTTAAAACAAGGTAATTCGAGACGCCATCGTTCAAGCTTCTCATTTTTTATTTTACTAAAATACTTTTGGTTAAACAGAAATGTAACAGAGCGTTGATCTGTTAAAAGTAAAAAAATGTTTACCAATTAAATAATGCCGCCATTTGCGAAGACTCTCGACAATAGCGCACGCTTCTTTTTCAATTGATGATTGTCGTTGTTCTGAATCTGAAAGTGTTCTAGAAAAAAAAGATATAGGTCGCCCCTTTTGAGACAGAGATGCAGCAATCGCAAATTCTGATGCGTCAGTGTCAACAGTAAGAATCTCATTATCATTAATAACGGTTAGAGTTGATTTTTCTATTTCTGACTTTAATGACTCAAAGCTAGTTTTTTTAGTATCATTAATTGGGAAAGATTTAATGCCAACCAATGGTTTTATTTTTTTGTGAAAAATTATTGATCCATTTTGCGTAGTGAGCAAATAAACCAAGTGTTCGTTTTAATTCATTGTTATTCTTTGGAGGTGGCAGGTCTAATAAAGGTTTTAATCTATCAAAATCCGGCTTGACTGTATTGTCTTTGATATGGTATCCAAGAAGATTAATAGAATTCACACCATATGTAGATTTTTGTTCATTTAAGGTTAAATTATACTTTTTAACAGCAGCCATAAAACAATTTAGGTTTTGTTCATGGTCACTTTTATTCATTCCACATACTGTTCCACAGACATCATCTAAATAGCAAAATGTACCTTTTAAACGTTCAGTTTTAATAATAAAATGTAAAGCTCGTTGGAATGCTGCTACTCCATTTGTAACTCCAAACGGTATTCTGGTAAATTGGTATAGATTGCCACAAGCTTCAAAAGCAGTAAATAATTTTTCTTTTTCTAGTATTGGGATTTGATGGTAGGCACTTTTTAAATCTATTTGACTGAAATAATTATATTTTACAAACTTACTTACTTAGATACTATATTTTCTATATTTGGTAAAGGATATGCATCTAACAAAGTAAATTTGTTGATAGTTTGCGAATAGTCTACTACTAAACGTTTTCGGTGAATTCCTCCTCCAGCAACAAGGACTTGGGCACGCCAAGGTGAAACGCTGGGTTCAATAACTCCGTCTGCTAGTAGCTTCGAAATTTCAATATTAATAAAATCGATATCTTCTTTACTATATCGTCTAGATTTTACCGCCACAGGTTTAATATCAGATGATAAGTTAGTAAATAAAGAAACTGGTGGCACAGATGCATTCATAACGTTACATGTTTTTAAAGGATCTCGATTACCTCCAAATTTAAATTCTAACTTCGAATGATCTTTTAGTATGTCATGGCCAATTATGACATCGGCACAAAGATTGTTAACTATTAGCAATTGACGATGTTGATAAATATGTTGTTGTATCTTGACTGTAGCATGGCACATTCCTTCTACGAAGAATACGTGAGTCAACGATGCTAAAGTGATTGTCTGTTTACAGGGCTTTATTTTTAAATTCATTATTTGTACTAATTTTTTATCGATAAAACTTACGGAGCTTCCTGTATCTATCAAGGCATCAGCGCGTGTATCATTTATAAAAATAGGTACGGTAGCATTTTGTAAGCTACTAGGCGATGCAGCTAAGAAACTTTCATTTGAATAATGTAAGTAAGAGTCTGTTGTAAGAGCATTTGCAGTTTGTTGATTGCTGCTTCGACATACCTTAGCAAAATGGCCTTGCTTAGAACACTGTTGACATGTGGCTTTAAAAGCAGGACATTTTATTCTTTGATGTATATTCCCACCGCAAAAGAAACAGCGTTTCCGTTGTGTAGCAGATACCACCACATTTTGATTAAAATCATTAACATTATTAGGGAATGCATTTAGTTGTAAAGAATTAGAGTTACCAGCAATTATTTCTGAATTTCGTTCTGCAGTTTTTAATGATATAGCTTGATTTAAAGCTTCATCTAAAGTAATTGAATTGTTTTCTAAAAGACGCTCGCGAATTTTTTGAGAGGTAATACCAGCAATAAATGCTCCTCTAATCGTTTGTTGTTCGTGTTCTTCGGCAGTAACGTTCCGAAATATACAGTCATGAGCCAAGAGTTTCAAAGCTCTTGAATATTCAGAAATTGTTTCTTCCGGTCGCTGTTTTCTTGTAGTTAGTATGTGCCGTGCTAAAACTTCATTTCTAGGCTTTATGTATATATTGTCAAGTAATTTAATGGCATCTTCGTAAAATTTACAATCACGAATATATGAAAAAATTGTCGGTGCTAAATGATTTACCAATAACATAAGTTTCATAGAGTCAGGAGTATTGGTAGAAATTTCTTCTGATAAAAAAATTGTAAAAGTAAATCGCCAATGAGTCCATTTTAAGTCAGCGTTGCTAGAATTCGGTTCTATATCAAATCTGTCAGGTCGGAGATAGCGAGACATTGTGCCTTGTGAAAACGAATGCGTAGTATCGACAGAATCCTCTTGAGACATATTTTAAGTTAAATAAATTGATACATAAATGACAAAACCATAAGAAAACTTGGCTTTAATTAACTTAAAGCATTGTACATATTGAAGTGACAAATGCATAATATTTGACAAGAAAATAGATTACTGTAATTTCTTCTTAAATTATACGTCAGTGAGATATACTACTATACTAGAAAAGGTGTTTCTTTTAAATTTTTCAATAGATGGAAATATTCTTAGGTAACTATAGTTTATATTTCATTAGAAAAAAATTGACATTTCCTTTTTGGTCAAGTGTGAGCTGTAAGTTAGAATGAGTGCAATTCAATATTTTTTTAGTGAATATTTGACTCTTTATCTTGTGAGGATCATTTGAAATATGTTGACCCGAGCTTAATATCGAATTATTTAGAATGTTTCTAATTAATTGGTAGCTTTTCTTCGAAGTTTTCTTAAATGAATTGCGCGATATCTTCTGAAGTGTTTATTCCGAGCTTGAGCAGCTTTTTTAGATATTTTTTTGATCGGCACTAAACCGAAATGTTCAATGACAGCTCCTTGAACAAGAACTCTATAAACACGTATAATTTTAGGGTGGCTTCGGCATAATCTCTAAACTTAAATGTATATTTTGACGACCTCCATGGTCGAGTGGTATCTACACCGGTTTTCATGGGTACGCCACTCTGAGGTCCCGGGTTCGATTCCCGGCCGAGTCGATGTAGATTACCGTTAGTTTTCTATGTTGTCTTGGGTCTGGGTGTTTGTGGTACCGTCGTTACTTCTGATTTCCATAACACAAGTGCGTCAGCTACTTACATTGGGATCAGAGTAATGTATGTGATGTTGTCTCATATATATTTATTATATACATATATATATATATATATATATATATATATATATACATTTACAGGGTACATTACTTTGGGATGATGTTTCATAAGGAACAATTGCTGATTGTCACTACTTACACGCACTATTGATTATTACCTTATTATACCTAATGATTGTTACTTAAGAGTCGCCTTCTTTTTTTTACGCAGCGAAAACGTTCTGAAAGGTAACCGGAGGTGGGAAACGGATTTATTGGGATATCTACCTACTAATGCCTCTGCGATGGCATTTCTCTGCTGGGAATGAAGAGGTTGCAGGATTGCGTAACAAGGTGTCCGCTGCAATTCCTGTGAAGTGCGTTGCTTGCGATTCGGCAGAGTTCTCCTCTGGAACGAACGTAATCTGGGTCCTCCCATGCTCCTTGTTAGTGCGGCAGCGCGATGCCATTCCGACTGCTGTCCACCTCACGAGTCGGCATCAATCCTACTCTGACATAGCATTCTGTCGTACTGTCAAATATTATAAATTCTTTGCAATATTAAAGACAATGGGATTCAGACAAGGACAATTTTACAAATTTTGCTAATATGTAACATTCCTAATTAAAGGGTTACATTTCTTAAATAATGAGATATGAAGGTTTTGTGGCTCAGATATTGCAATAGTAGTCAGACATATATATATATATATATATATATATATATATATATATATATATATATATATGTATAGTCAGATATTGTAATGTATATACATATGTAGATAAAAGATAGTAACTACATTCTTTAATTTTAATTTACATTTTTAGCATATGAATATTATCGGCAAAAATTGTTGAATTTTAGGCTTGAGACTGCTAGTGGCTTATGAATATGAAAGAAGACGTGGCCCATTGACAATGTATGTCGACATAGTACGCTCTGAGCCTTTCTTTGTGTAATAGATTACATAAATTTACCGTGTAAGTAAATTTAGTTTTACATATTACTAATTACATCGTATCATAATCATAAGGGCCAACGATAACAGTCTTAGATTTAATCAAAATAATTAATGCCATTATTATAAATCCTTGCTATTTTTTTATCATTTATCTTTGTGTGAATGTGTAAATTATTTTATCATTAATTGAATTTAGGTAGAGAGTAATGTGCATTTTTATGATTACTGTCACAGAATAATAAGACATAAGGGAATAATGGACAAAATGACATAGTCACGTCATTTAGAATTTGGCGGGTTTTAGTTACATCTCCGCGACTGTATCCTGTAATGCCAACCATTTTTAAAATCCTCTGAGATGTTAGGCGCCATCACTAACAGTCGCGTCAAATAACCAGTTCAAACGTGTTCCGCGCTTTTAAACGTTTATTTTACGGATGGTATTCTCCTATTTTCTTGTTAGTTATCTGTTGTTATTTGCAATTAAAATTGATGAACTACGCCAGCCCTCCGTGATTTTCATTATCTTTATTGCAATCATTACTTGTTACATCGAAGTATGATGTTTTATTCGTTTTTGTTTACGTTTGGACAAAATGACCATGATATACCATTTCATATTGTCAACAATTTCATTTTCATTCTAAAATTAAGCATTAGTTAGTAAAAGGCATAAAGAAACACGACTTTTTGGTTTGACGCGTACATTATTCCAAGAGGGTTGCCTTTGAACTAGCCGAAAAAAATACTTTCGACCACCATTTCAACAAGGACAAGAAACGTGCTGAACAAGAATGTCTTAAAGGTTCTGTGAGTTGGTTACGATGTATTTCTTGTTTGCTTTCGGCTCATGCGTGATGTGCTTATGTCCCAAAGAAGACCAAATGGTTTATTTCTGAACTGTGTTCTTAAGAATTAGTATTTTGTCCGTTCTATATGGACAACAAGATTTTTGTGATTAGTAACATATTTTTCTTAATGTTCATTTTATTATAGTTCCTACTTAATTAAAAAACTGTGTTACTGATTTTTAATAACACAAACCTGATGGAAAACGGCTCAGACTGATTATAATACTACTAGTTGTTGCCCGCGGGTTCGCTTGCTTGAATTACACTTAACAGACTAATTTAAAATATAATGTTACATTTTAGAGGTTTGACCTTGTGCTTTGTTATTTTAATTTAGGCGCAAACTGTACTCTTTTGAACTTAAGATATGTATTACACAGCAGTGTAATACATATCTTACATATAGAATGGACAAAATACTAATTCTTAAGAACACAGTTCAGAAATAAATCATTTGGTCTTCTTTGGGACATAAGTCATGCTTCTCATCTATCCATCCATTCAGTTATCAAGTGATAACCGAAGCCCCTATGACATTCCGATGGAGTGCTGTAACTATTAGTCGGGTGCCGTTGCATAATTTTGAAGGTCTTAAATCCCTCATTAACATTATTGGCTCGACAATCATCTAACTTAGAAATGACGGACCTCAAGACTGACCTATATACGAAATTTCAACCTGTATTTCAACCTTTGGGGTAGAATATTCAAAAACGCTTAAATAAATATCTACTCATTTCTAAATTCTACCTTCTACGTTTCTCAAAAATATAGTTTTATGTTTCTAACTTCAAAGATGGCGAACTTCCAGGTTAGCCTATATACGAAACCATTATTTCTCCCCTAAGGGCTCAAATATCCATAAAACTAAAATACGTATCTCCTCATTTTTAATCAATATTCCAAAAATAAAAGTTTCATAGTTCTCACTTAAAAAATGGTTCTCACTTAGGAATTCCGCCTAACTAACATATATACGAACTGGCAATCCTATTACATTCCTTAGGGCTGGAATATCCAGAAACGTCGAAATACGTGTCAGCTTATTCTTAATTAATAACCCAAATATAAAGATTTTTGTTCTAGCTTAATAAAGGACGGGCTTGTATATCTGAAGGGGGTTACTTTGAAGGGGACAATATGAATAATGACGAATAAATGAAAACTTTAAAAAAAAAATACCTTTCCTTTTGAACAAACCCCGTATATGTGTATATATCCTGGCTGGAAGTCAATAAGTATTAGTTTTTTATTATTTGTACAATCTTGTGTTCAATAATATGCCTTCTTTACCAATGTATTTTTGTTTTACAAATGATTTGAATTTATTATATTATACATATAAATGGATACCTTGCTTCGAGAAGGATTTATCGACTTCGCGAATTTTGAAACTTGGCGTTATAAGCTTATCCTTACTCCTGGTCCACATAGGTACATTGACTGCCACAAATTTTATCAATGTGATTAATGTTACGGTGAATATACATAATATGGTTGTAAATATATTGTCTCTTAACAGTGAGCGTCCCTACTTTGTTAAAACATACTGAAGAGAGTGTCTAGACTGAACAGTTCTCTTGTCAAATAAAAACAGCTATATAGCTATAACCACAGTGTTACCCCAAACATTACTTCGAGGTAACGCTTACGTAACGCTGTTTTATAAACAATTAAAATATAGTAGACGAGTTGTATCAACATAAATTAGTTCTCTACTAATAAGTCCTGCACAGGTGGCTAGTCTGCCTTGATAAGAAACACTGTTATTATACGATAACAATGAGTAAATATATCGATCTTTAAAATATACGCAGTATATCTATGAAAGGAGGATATTATCATGATAAAAATATAAAAGTATATATCTATTCGTCATATACCACAAACAGATGGTTGTTCGAGCAAATAAGTTAATCACTAATAACATGAATACATAGATATACGCCTAATATCATGCTTTTTTCTACATATACATAAATAAAGCAACACAACAATTTAATATAAAAATGTAGAAAATGAATGTTTGAATTATGTATATGTTTCACGGCGATGATGACTATATGTCAAATTGACCGGTTGCACCTATCTATACCAAAAATAAATATTTCGGTGACACTTTGGATTCATTTTCTTTCTAAAATTTTGAAGTAAATAAACATTTACTGAATTTATATACTTATATCGAAGCTTTTTTGATCGAGGAAGCCACTATCGCCAAGCCCTCTGAAGTGGTTTCCAGGTGCTCGACACTCATCCACGCTTTTACTCGGAACCAACACCAAAACTACCACGAGAACCTCCACTTAGGACTAGACCCGGGCCACCAGTACCACCTTTAAGCAGAATACTCTTCGGACATTGTTTGTAAAGTAAGAGCAGCCTACCACTTCCAACCAGCTGACTCAATACACCGCGTTTGCAAGGAACTGTTGCAAAACGTGGGAGAACACGGTACTTCAGGCATTAAAATCAAAGGTATGGCTCTTTTTATGAGTAGAGTATACAGAGAGGTTGGGAACTGGAATCTGTCACCCAGATGGCTCAGTTCGAGTGACCGTGTCTTCTGATATAACCTTACTTATTAAAGGGAACACTTCCAAAGTGAGCATCAAGCGCACCACCATCTACGCGCTAACAATGCCAATGCTGGTTGTCCTGACCTGTCACTGATGCGACTACATAATAAAGTGGTCGCTTTTTTCGAATGGAAAGTCCCCTTTGCATAGTCAGCCCAAGCACGATAAGCGTGGACGCCACGGCTTTGAAGAGGCGACTCTTTGCGGTCTTCCTAGAAAAGACCCTCCGCGAGCGGAATATTTCTTGCCCTGTCGTTGAGATTGCCATGATTCCTTGATTGAAATCACTATTTTTAGGATTTCACACTTTTGAAAAAATGCTTTCAGCGACAACGTATAGATATGAGGGAAAAATATATTTTATAATATATATTTAATGGATAAATAAAAGTAAAATAAATAAATGAAATTTAAATCTCAAAACAGATGTGGTGAAAAAATATATTTTCGATTACCTAATTATTAATCAAATTGACAACAAAAAGGAAAAACGGAGTGATTTTATTTTTAATCTCAATAATTAAGATTTATATCATGCATAAAATGTACAGCTACTACTTTATAATCTAGAAGATTATGGCTATCAATAAATCAAACGTTTGTATAAAGTGAAAAATAAGTGATAACCGTACAGTTCTATTTCGGAAACAATAGAAACATGAAGACTACTTCTAAAGCACTAGTTTTAATTTTTTTGGTAGTGGCGGCTGAGGCTAATGTTATCCAGAACAAGATAACTGCGTATGTATAAACGCATTTTTTTAAAATTTCATTTTAATCATTCATCATTCAAAGCTAATTCATTCATTAAACTTGAAAATTACAAGTCACTAGAAAATGTTTTCATAAAATATATCCTTATTTACAAGGTCTTATTTAAAAATCCTACAAAGTAGTGTCTCCTCTCGAGAGAAATAGGTGTACTATATTTATTTCACAATTGCCTTCAAAGAACTACGGAATGCCAATATTTTGGGTTGTTAAGACACTAAATATTGATAGTATCGGCTGATATACTTGACTAATCTTTTTTTTTCACCTTGTGGGGTTGTGATTGTAGTAATTCTATTCTATGCCGAAAATACACTGTGACTTTTGGCAGTATGCTTGGATAAAAATAATAATATTATTTAGTTAAAAGGTATATTTTGATAACGATTTCAAACTTGGAGTCGGCGTCGGCCACAGAAAAGCAAGAAAAAATATTTCAACACCGACTTCAAATGTAAATTATTATATAGGTGTTGTAATGTTTTGTGTATAACAGTTGAAGGAAACAAGTTTTTAAGTTTTGATATAAAATTTTCTGAAAGCGCGGCTGAAATGTAGAAGCTTCGCTTCATTAAAATTTTAAATTTGGCCATTTCCAGTAATATACCCATCATGTCTCCCCTTTAATAAATAAGAAAATGTACGTTTTGAACTCGGTTAATTGTGGTTGAAACTCAAACTCAAATTACTTTATTCAATATAGAAGCATTGCCCTTGTTTATTGATGGTCAAATGGGGAACAGTGCCACTTTCCATGATTATAAAAGGAATTATTTTCAAATAGATAGTTTTGTTATTTTGGGATTTGTGCTGTTTGTGTTCAATTAAAAACTTAAACTGAATAAATAAAAATTTTAACAAAAACAAAAACCGACTTTAAACAAAACAATATTACTTTTTAGTGCATGTAGACTAAATAATTTTCATAATATTGATAGATTAAGCGTGCTGTTAATATGAGCCAGGCAAGTAAACGAAGTTAGGGAGACAATTTCAAAAGAGACTTGCGAATAACGCAAAAATAGACTTTCGAAAATGTAGCTTTACTTACACAAAAAAGGAACAAAATCGAAAATATAGTCCCAGTCACAGCTTAATAATCATATTAAGCTGGTCAGTTACAATCCATAAACTACAAGGTACCACCCTCGAAAGAGCTGTAATCGAACTTAGTAAAAAAAACTTTGTTAAAGAGCTAATATGTGTCGTACATCATAAGGTGACAAATTATGTTGCAATGCAGCAATGAACGTAAGCAAATTAAAATATGCTTAAACACAGCAATCCACATATTATGACACCTTCAATGTGAGCCTTTAAGATGTTTCATTGATTGTCATATTCGGCTATGACAATTACTTGAACCAATAACCACGTTATGAAAGGTGACTCAAATATCCAAATAACCTATAAAAGATTCGGCCGAGAATCGCTAACGTGCTCCTCAGAATTGAAGAGTTTCGTTACTTTGGATCCCATGCTCAAAACCTAACCAAACTTTCACCAAAGTAACTTTGAGGATATCCTTTCTAATAAAGAAAGAATTATCAAAACTGATTGGCGTGACTTTGAGTTATTCATCCATACATCGCGCACATGCATAATGCAAATTTAAGACGTATCTGGTTTTCATATGGATACTATCATCAGAACTGGATAAAATGAAAAGGGGACCACATGGGAAGCACTAGCTTTCAAACAAAACAAAAAATATATCAAAATCGGTTCACCCAGTAAAAAGTTATGAGGTAACGAACATAAAAAAAATTACAGACGAATTGATAACCTCCTCCTTTTTGAAGTCGGTTGAAAAAAGACGAAGGCTCCTTATATATTCTTTATCTACAACATACTTTAGGCGATAAAAAAAGGATGCATTAATAAGCATTTCATGCAAGATATTATTCTCTTTATAATGCATTAATAGAGACTGCTAAGTTTCGCAATTATTATTCTGTAATTACAATAGTATTTAAAGTTTTATACTCTTTAAAATACTGTGTATGATTAAAGTATGAAAAAGAAATAGAAATAATTACAATATTTCGTAAATTTAATTTGTTTTAAAGGTTGGTTCGAAACTAGCTTTAGCTTTTGATCCAAATACTAACATAAAGTTGGAAGTGATGTTACATTTTAGGTTTATATGCTTGCGCAATTTATGAGCTTTTTAAATCATTCTGCTATTTGGTAAAGAATTGTTTGCACGTTCAAGCAAACAATTAATTACTTTACTTACTATATTTACATATATATAATAATAAAATATATATATTTACCTCAACACAACTTACCTCAACTGACTGCACCACTCCACTTCATCCACTAACAACCTCTTTACTATAGTATGTACATTAATTATTTAGTATATCATTATGATTTTTTCTCTAAACTAGCCCGAAATGGAACAACGGCTTGTCTGCAAAAGTCAACGACTACGTCGATGAGACTATTTCAATGATAGGACCATTTTTGCAACAAAATGGCTTGGATCCCATGGTATTGCCGGAAATCGAAGAGGGTTTTGAAATTGTTAGTATAATTTTCATTTACAGTAATGCTTTTATATGTATCAATATTAAAAGAAATTACTGTAGTTAACTACAGCGGCAAGGGGCTTAACTTTTTTTGAGCTTGTTGGCTTATTATTATCGGTTAATATATCTCATAGTGCTTAAGTCTATAGCCGATTGACCAATTATCATCAGGTCATCCGCTATCAATGGGATGGGATGGGCCTACTTTCATTAAATAAAATAACTTGATTATTAAATTAACTCGCAAGTATAATAAAAATGAAAATTAATAAGAGTACGTTTTATATTTCAGAGGATACTATTAATCACATACAGTGCATGGCTTAAGCTCCACGATGGACAGATGACAGGACTCGTTAACGTCGCTCGTTCTGGAGATCAGAATGTCAACTACTTCGAGAAGACCCTGCGCGTTCGTGTGCAATTGCGATTCTCTGACCTCGAAGTAAGTTCTTATTCTAAACGAATACTTCACCCTATCGATAAAAGTGTAAGTAATAATTGCGATTAAGCTGACGAATTTCGTCCTGAATTTTGATATTACTTTTGATTATGAGTTCAAAGACATTGAAAGTAAACATTTTGCTATCGATTGCTTTGGATCTAGAGTATAACAATACATTAAAACAGATTTAACCCATTACTCAATTTTCTACATATTCTATTATAGCATATCCTAATCAGTTAATCGATAATATATTTTTAAGCCATTGTATTACAAAATAATATTGCATTAGCGATGATTTCGTTGAGCAATATTAACTGTAGATTTGTGATAAGTAAGTAGCATTATTTATCACTATTTGACCTCCATTACGACAATGAAGTCCTATTTGAAACAAGGTTCACGATAATAATTCTTGCAATGATGTCGTTTCGATTTGGATACTTTATAAACTTCTGTTCGCTGTGTAAATTAAAGCCTGTCTATCTCGTTACGGTCGCGGCTAGCCGCTAAGGCCGCAGATACACAGACCCAAGTTCCAAAGGCCGAATCGAAATAATAATCACAGTTTTTTTTATGCTGGGAAATGTTTAGTAGCACTCCAGAAATTGGAAATTGCTACTGCTTGTTTCGTAAAACATTTACATGTTTTACGAAACAAGCAGTGTCTTTACAGACATTTGTCCTGCGTCGCGGATTTGTGTTTACGCACTTTTCTCCTCCATTAAGCTATGCGCAGAATAGTGATTTGTTTATATGTTTTTCAATATACGCACTATAGGCTCGTGTAAAGAAGCAGAGATAAAAGAAATATATCGAGCGGATTAGATAAAAAAAATTCAAACAATAATAACGTAATAATAATAATTATAATAAATCTAAATGTACAATATCCTTTTAATATAATATCATTAAATCTTATCTACTACTTATTTATTAATTATATAGATTAATTACTTATTGATAAAAATATTTTTTATTGTTCAAACATAAACAATAGAATATTAAGTATTATGGTAATAGGAAAATATTGATTGCATACAGGAGTAATTGCTGTATGGTAATATAAAACCAGGCGTCTTGGACCAGAATTCTCATTTCTTATATATTTACTTTTTATTAACGTTTAACTTTTACAAACCAAAACAAGAAACATTTATATATACCGTATTTATATTCGATATCGATAATATAATTTAATTATTTTATTTTCTAAATGTCACAAGTCACGGTATAGTACACTTTGTATTTGGGTACTCTAGTGACATTGTTCTTTGTTTTCAGTTCGCTTATAAATATCTAGTTCAGGTAATGAACATAGGACCAACTGGTGGAATCATTGGTTCTCTTTCGCATTTCGACATTATTGCTGATGTTTTGATCGACTTCAATACCGATGAGATTCAGTTACAACAGTTCTCAATTGTCGAACGCGGGTAAGAATTCGTATCATTAATATATATTGCTTTTTACATAATTTATACATAATTTTACATAATTCTACAAACGAATTAATTAAAATGACACTCGTCATTTACTTGCTTACTTATTTCGTAAATGTTACTATAATTAATAGGCACCTATACAAATAATTCAAATCGTTTGTAAAAAATAAATTGATAAAAAAGTTTATATTTAATAAAAATGTTAAATAGTTAATAAAAAGCAAAGCGTGGAGTTAATAATAGTTGACTTCCAAGCAGGACTACAAACTACAGAGTTTCTTTGACGGTTCTTTTCGGTATAATCTACGTTCCGAACCGGTGGTAGCTGCACTTAATTGTAAAATGACGATTCAAAATTGCTTGTAAAAGCCTATTTGAATAAAGTTCATTTTGATTTATTATGTTACCTTACAAATTTCAAGTCAAGAAACTTGTTTGGATTTGTTCTACCGATTTCCGGTTTAGTTAGTTTTAGTTGCTAGATATCATTGAAATTTAGCAATATTATTATTACTTATTTAATTGATGTAATTACGGTTTGTTTTCAGACGCCTACGCGTGCGGCTAACTGGCAACATATTGTTTGACTGGCTACTAAACCCACTGATAACTGTATTCACGACTCTCTTCAACGGTATTATAATGAGTGTGGTAGAAATAACCATTCGCAATGTGGCTCGTGGTGCCATAGGTGCCATTAACGCTAACATCCGTGAAATTATTGATTTTATTGAATCGTTTTCTTATAATCAAAATGTATTATTGTAATTCGTGAAATAAAAAAAAATGCAAATTAAAATTGAGATCTTTTCCTTAATTATATTTAGATTTCTGGAGAGAGAGATCAGCAATAATTTTGCAATTATTGTTTTCATACAATAACGAAACTATTTTTTAATTATTTTAAACATTTTGGAGACGACGAATTTTTATAATAAATAAATATGTCATTATAATCAATTTTTATATTTTATTTCTGTTACTATCGCGATATCCCTCTTTTCTCCACAACTGTTGTATTTATCAATGTGACGTCACCAAAGTGACTGACAACCTTTTTCTGGGACTAAAAAGCTTTAAAAAAAAAATTTGGCAAATTATATTTCAGTTGGTTTTTATTATGAAAATCAACCGGTTCAAGTACTTTTTTAAACATAGTTTCGCTACGGAGCAAAGCGTTGATGACGCTCGGAAGCGCGAAGTCTCCACCCAAAGTCGCCACCAGGGAATGCCTCTGAGGCCCCCACGCCGCACACTCAGTCAGGGTATGGTATGTCGTGTCCATTGGCGCGCAACACTCGTGACAGGAGGGTGACATCTCCCGCCGCGCGTCGTGATGGCACTTACGGAAACATCCGTGCCCGGTAAGTAAAAAGAAAAACATATTAAACAAAACAATGATACTTAACGTGTCCTAAAGGTTATCATTCAGCTTCCAAGTTGGGTTCCAAGAACCCAACGCTGATTTTCAATGGTACCCTGTGTGGTTGTGACGAGCTGTGACAATATATGATAATGTAATACATGATAATTTATATGATAATATACCCAACATTAATACTAAAATTTCATTGAAATACTCTTTCCGATTGCCATACATTTTTTTTTGTACTTAGTTAAAACTTCAGAATAATCTGGCTGTATGTTAATATATATCCTGGTAGAATAGCTTATTTTGCTAAACGGTCAGCCTCCTCATTACCATTGATGTCTTGGTCTTGGTCTTGTAAAAACGCAAGAACAAGACCAAGACTGCAAGACCAAGACTGAATTTGGGCAACACTAGTAAAAAGGGCATATTTTTCGATACAAGATTTTGTAGATGATAAAAAAGCTTTGAATTAATACCGGTTGACTTCCAGGCAGGATACATTACATACATATATTATTGTATTTAACTAATATGATCATATTTTTTAAATTTAAATTATTATTTAAAAAACATAACTACCTACTGAGTTTCTTGCCGGTTCTTCTCTGTAGAATCTACTTTCAGAACCGGTGGTAGCTTCACTTAATTGTTAAATGACGATTCAAAAGCCCACTTGAATAAAGTTAATTTTGATTTTGATTTTGAGTTGACCGCGGAGGCGCGAGTCTTGAAATATCTACGACAAATATTCCGATACTAGCTGTGGCAGCTATATCTTCTGGAATCTTCTGCAATCGTGGAGATATGACAAATGATAATTTTTTTAGCGGGTAACGCGCAAACTTGCTTCTTGGGTTGTGTTGAAATGGAAATTTAGCCGAGTGTTATCGTATTTTCTAAGTGAACCGGTGAAGGCAGGGAGCCGGTCTACTTCCCTGCCATCAGATATATTAATAGAGTAATAAAGCAATCATATATGGACTAAGTTTAGCCGGCCCCAGTCCGAGAATTTGTTAGATTAAGACATGATTTCATACACAAGTTTGTTCCGCTATTCTCCAGTCTTTGGCCGGTGTATGAGGTGCCTACGGTACTGTCGTCTGTATATCAGTAAATGGTACAGATTTGCAGCAAGTTATTGAAATGCAGAAGGATCAGAGTGGGTGATAGACCGCAACCTTGTGGAATCAAACATTTATTTTAAAAAAGTATCAATTAAAATCTGCATTTTTCTTCTGATTTATAAAAACGATTAAACACTGGATATTGCTCAATATTAAAACAATAATTATCAAAATAAAATATTAATATTATCTAAATAAAACAATATTATTACAATTTTTTTTCCGCTAGAATGCCATAAAAACAAAAAAAAAGTCATAATGAAACTTGCAGATTATCTAAAAAACATAAACGTTTTCTTAGCTTTCCGAAAATGTTAAAACTAGGAATTTATTTCAAAGCAACCGAATTAAAATGATCAGTGAGCATGCCAGGAGGCGCTCTTTAAAATTCCCACAAAATGAACTAAAAATAACATCCAATAAAAAAAAAACTTACTTATTTAACTTACTTTATTTAAACTGTTATCCTCACTAAGACGATTACATTCGATATCGAGGATTATACATTCGATAACCGTGACTTTTCTTGACTCAGCGAAAAAAAATCGGGGGCATTTGAACCCCCAAAACCCACCGCTGTACTGGCCCTGGTTATAATGTATTAAGGTTTGATTTAAAATAGGTACTTCAATCAATTCAATTCTAGGTAAAATATCATTTACCTTTATAAAGATATCTATGTTTCTGCTGGTATAGTGCTTGCTGCCTTTAAACAATATACTGAAATATTTTAAGTTCGTACTGCAGTATAATATGGAAATCGAATTAATAATATCCAATGCGTTAACGTTAGGTTTTAAACTTTTACGTTGAAAAGTATAACACCTCGCCTCATGGCCTCCACTGGTGACAGGAGCGCTGGTTCGTTGTTTACCCAGAGAATCAGAATTGCGACTCAACGGGGAAATACTGCTAGCATTCTTGCCACCATTCCACGCGGTCAAGATTTATACAATAACTAGTTTTAGTTCATATTTGTATATATTTAAGCATTTAGTGTTTGTTAATAAATGGCACTTCTCACTGTTCACTTTAAGTACTTTTTCCAATAAAACAGTCCACACAAACTTCTATTACTTTTATTACACTATAATTATAGTTACAGCGTTTCTACTTAGTAAGCACTCCATGAACAAATTGAACTCAACTCCATCTAATTTGTAATAACTTATATAACTTTTGATAATCCTCCCACCCAGAGAATAAGTTACTACTACTCTCACAATATTTGATAAACAAAGTCTATATAATAACATTAATTAGTTTTATGATTGATTTTAATAAACATTTACCCACTTTAAGTATCTTAAATTATTTAATTAATATTTAACAAAAGAATAATTATATTTATGCTGTATGCTTCATGTTGGGACTGCAGTGACCGGATGTCGCTAACACTCGGCCATCCTGCAACAGCCGTGTCCCACGGCGCTCTGTATTTTCACTATGAGGGCTTGCAACCTGTAACAGAAATGAAAAAAACCAAATATCCGATCTAAAATTTTTAATTAATTTGAAATTGTAGTTTTACGTAAACTGCACGTAGTATACTGTCGCTAGCATGTACAAAAGACTAGTTTTATGACACAAAGACAATAATCGTAACGTTTTCGTTAAATATCACATAGTCACATAGCTTAAACCCTTTGACACACAGTCACATAGCTTAAACCCTTTGACATACAGTCATATAGCTTAAACCCTTTGACACACAGTCACATAGCTTAAACCCTTTGACACACAGTCATATAGCTTAAACCCTTTGACACACAGTCACATAGCTTAAACCCTTTGACACACAGTCACATAGCTTAAACCCTTTGTCACACAGTCACATAGATTAAACCCTTTGACACACAGTCACATAGATTAAACCCTTTGACACACAGTCACGTAGCTTAAACCCTTTGACACACAGTCACTTAGTTTTAACCCTTGACACACAGTCACATAGCTTAAACCCTTTGACACACAGTCACATAGCTTAAACCCTTTGACACACAGTCATGGTCTCATAGGTCACATAGCTATAAACCCTTTGATATACGTAATTATTTATATTAAATTATTGAGACATAAATTATATTTGTTACAAAGTGATGACTAATTCAAGATTTTTAATAATAATTAGAATTATATTTTGGTTCATATATGTAATTTCGTTAAAAAAAATAACAAGTGGTTTTAAAATGTACAGGTTGATCTGTAGTAGTTTTTATATGCATTTTAATTAAATGTGTGCAACCTAAATCTTTTGTATCTTTTGCAAAGATATACCCAAACTTTTTAAGCAAATAAATTAATTTTCATATTGTTTATTCTCTAACTTACCAACGTTCAATTCTGTTAAATCAAATTCGGTTTCCTTATTATTATTTATCTGTATATTTAAGATGTCACGACAGTTGGTGTTACTAATTATATCTACTGGTTCTGCACGTGCCACTATACTACCCGATAACCACTTAATATCAATTTCGCTAATATTAATTACTTTTAAATAAGAACCTTTTGAATTTATTATCGCACCAGATATAATATAAGCTATTTGAACTAAATCAAAGTATACAAAAATTGTCAAAAATGTGTTTATGTCCTTAGAATTACATTCAATAAAAACTTCTATAAAAATTTCACTTTGTTTCGGTATAACAGTTGTGTGTTTCAAATGCACAGAATATTTTTCTACAAAATCTAAAGCACTTAAGAGTAGAGTATTTTTAAAAGGAAAATTAATGTTTCTTGACCGAACTAATATCGTCCTGATTTATCATCGATTTTCCTATTATAAGATCTATACCAGGTAAATTGTAATCAGTAATTTGAACGAAGCCGAAGAACATTTACCCACTTTAAGTATCTTAAATTATTTAATTAATATTTAACAAAAGAATAATTATATTTATGCTGTATGCTTCATGTTGGGACTGCAGTGACCGGATGTCGCTAACATGTTATTAATTCTTATGTTAACGAAGAGTAGAAAAGTTAAAGAATTGTCTCGAATCGACTGTGCGTCAATTCCATTTGAATATATCTTATCACTCTGGTCAATTGAGTCGTTTGCTAACAAAAAACGACATATTAAACATGTTTACGTTTAATATGTCGTTTTTTGTTAATAATTATGTCTGTCTTCATTTCCATACGTTCCGAACAACTTACAAAAAAAAATATTATTTTTTTAAATATTTGTTTCAATCGGATTAAATTATGTTTTATCGCTAGTATTTATAAATATACAAGTTTTCGTAATATTTTATTATCAAATATTTGGCTTTAGATAAATAAAAAATAATAAATTTACTCCTAAAAAAAAACGGTAAAATTGTATTAAAATAAAGGAAATTGATCGGAACCAATGATATTCTAATAAACAGACATGTTATATCCATACTAAACAACAGAAAAAAGTGTGCCGCGCCGGGGACTGTTTATTTTAGTTTATTTATACATTTCGTTAAAAGTTAACTTAACGAGCGTTAGCTTGATAAAAACAATAAGTAAAAGGGATAACTAGATGTTTTAATTACGCAAAACTTATTTCTACGTAATTATGATATATTACTACGTAAAACGACTAAAGGCAAACGTCCCAATTAGGACGTTTTCTAGTCTTCACTTTTTGCTCGTTAATGACATATCTGTTTACTACAACATCATTGATCGGAACGTACTCTGTGAAATCTCTCAAAAAAGCATAGAAAAATTTTCTTATATCAAACAGAATGTCATTTTAAGAAAACATAACTCGGGTCTCGGGTTGTCACTAAAAGACGTTTGCGTTTCTTAGTTTGTTTAATGTCACTCGTTTTTACTCGTTACGAATTGTGGCATACAGAGTCAGGGCTCCGGTAAAATACGTGGTGACGACAATAAAAGCATGTCTAACGATATTCCATCCACACCATTAGCGACTTCAACGAGCGGAGTATTTGTAATTTCGACTTTTAGTTAGTCGGCAATAATGTAAAAACAGCTGTGCCAAACTTGTTAGATTCATAATAATGAATTGCTTCTATTGAAACGTGATCCCCTCTACTTGGCACAATAAGGAAGAAGTTATTTATCATTGTCGGGTCATTAAGATGTGTCCTGGAATATTTTGGTCGTGTTTTTGTTTTATATTTATATTTTTATTTAAGTGTTTCCAAAGTACAATTGAGTTTTTAATATTGGAATTAATATGAAAATTAAACGAAGCAGATTTCTCCCTATGTATTGTACTGTACCTGTACTTCTTGCCGTTTTACCTACGTCTTTATAGTAATTTAAATGCGAATCCGTTTTAGACAACCTTGCCTGAGTTTGAGCTTCATCTCGACTTCTCATAAATAATTTAATGTTTTATGTAATCCAAGGGTAGTGAGTATCTTTGATGGAGACTATCTCAATAGCGGCGATAGCATCAAATACCCATAGTAAGTAACCAGTGACTTGACTTGATTTACCCATGTCATTAACGTCCTCGATTTTGCATATGTCCGAATTAACTAAATTAAGTGTATCTGTGAGACAATGTGTTAATTCTTTTCAACCGACTTCCAAAAGGAGGAGGTTATCAATTCGACTGTAATTTTTTTTTTTTTTTTTTATGTTTGTTACCTCTTAACTTTTCACTGGGTGGACCGATTTTGATAATTTTTTTTTTGTTTGAAAGGTAGTGCTTCCCGTGGGGTCCCATTTTTTTTATTTTTTTTTCCGATGATGGTATCCATGTGAAAACGACATAAGTCTTAAATTTGCATTATGTATATGCGCGACAAATAGGTGAATAACTGAAAATTACGTTAACCAATTTTGATAATTCTTTTTTTATTATAAAATATATACTTCAAGGGTAATTTGGTGAAAGTTTGGTAAGGTTCTGAGCACAGGATCCATGGCAAAGTAACGGAACGGAAGGGAACGGAACAATTCTGAGGAGCACGTTAGCGATACTCGGTCGAATCTTTTATTTATAGGTTATTTGGATATTTGAGTCACCTTCCGTAATGTGGTTATGTTTATGTAATTATCATAGTCGAATATTATAATCAACTAGCTACGCACCCCGGCTTCGCACGGGTGCAATACTGATACTGAATATACTACAGAATTTGTTTATATACGACAACACATCGCAAACTTCTAAAATTATCAGTGTTTCTTTACTATATTGTTCATGTATTATATACACAAACCTTCCCCTTGAATCACACTATCTTTTAAAAAAAAACTGCATCAAAATCCGTTGCGTAGATTTAAAGATATAGGGACAGAGAAAGCGACTTTGTTTTATACTATGTAGTGATGGAACTCCTATACGGCTCGCAGTTAGGGTGCGATATGGGGCAGAATTTCTTACTATCTTTAATCAAATTTTGTGTATGTGATGTGATGTCATATGATTTACGAAATATAGTTGTCCTTTTTCTAAGTTTTTTTGCTGAGTTCGATTACAGCTCTTTCGAGGGATCCTTGTAGTTTACGCCGCGTGACGTATTAAATCCGCATTTTCGAAAGTCTATTTTTGCTTTATTCGCAAGTTTCCTTTGAAATTGTCTTCGAAGTAGTTTCTGACTCATATAAACGGAACGCTTAATCTATCCATATTAAAAAAAATTAGTTAGTCAACATCAGCTTCACTTAAAATAAAAAAATAAATAAAATTTTAACAAAAAGAAAAACCGACTTCAAACAAAACACTATTTTAAAACAAATGAATATGCACGAAAAAGTAATAAAAATAATTGCGTATTCAACATATTTTTTAGAGTCTTCCTAAGTTAAATGAAATGAAAAATATTAGGCTACTTAAAAGTCGATTAACGATTATATCATGTAGTTATAATTATTGTTATATTTGGAGTCGTGCTAGCCAATAAAACCCTACAGTATATCTATCAAAAAACAATACGAGAATACTTTAACAAATATGTTTCTTACAAATTACCTTTTACTCAATAATATACTGAATCAATCAAGGGGCTCGTATCGCTTCTTTCTTTTGATTGTTGGGGCAAGGGCACCGTGGCTGACCCCGGCTCCAAATATACCAATAACTATAACTACATGATATAATCGTTAATCGACTTTTAAGTAGTCTAAAATTTTTATTTCATTTAACTTAGGAAGACTCTAAAAAATATGTTGAATACGCAATTATTTTTATTACTTTTTCGTGCATATTCATTTGTTTTAAAATAGTGTTTTGTTTGAAGTCGGTTTTTCTTTTTGTTAAAATTTTATTTATAGTGGTCTGAACATAAAGATATTTGATGGACTTTTATTTCTCCTAATATTTATTTCATAAGATACAACGGCATGGCCGCTAAACTCTGCAATATGTTGAACTACAATATTGTCAACCCTTGTATTAGAGCAAATGAGATCTATTAAAGTTCCACTGTTAGCCGTAAAATGTGTATGTAGGCTTCGTGACCTGTTGTATCAAACCGTGATTCGATAAAAATGTGTCCAAGAGTTGTTTCTGATATTCATGAGTTCTAAGATAATCGATGTTGAAATCTCCTAAGAAATATAAGCAATCGTAATAAGGCAATGCACTGATAGTTTCTGACAATGCATCAAATGAACCCGGAAGTATTCAACCAGAGCGGGGCAATAAGCCGTTCCAACAACTATAGTCCTGCCGTTAAATTTTACGAGTATCCACATTTGTTCAACCAAATGAACAACAGGCAACTAGCAAGGAAATATAAAAGCCAACACCACCATTTCTTGATCGTATCTGCGTAGGTCGCGGTATATGACGTAATCGATAACCTGGGACATGAGGGGCTCTGCCATCTTCCCGGACACAACCAAGTTTCATTAATGACTATCACATCGGCTTTATGACGCTCCATTAAAACTATGAACTCCTCATGATGTAACCCAAGCGAGCCCGGGTTGAATAAACCAAATTTAAGATAGCTCATGTTAACCATTTGATAATAAATATAAAGTGAGTATGAATATAAGTGAATATGAGTGAGTCGAGATGGCCCAGTGGTTAGAACGCGTGCATCTTAACCGATGATTGCGGGTTCAAACCCAGGCAAGCACCGCTGATTCATGTGCTTAATTTGTCTTTATAATTCATCTCGTGCTCAGCGGTGAAGGAAAACATCGTGAGGAAACCTGCATGTGACAAATTTCACAGACACACACATGTGTATTCCACCAACCCGCATTGGAACAGCGTGGTGGAATATGTTCTAAACCTTCTCCTCAAAGGGAGAGGAGGCCTTTAGCCCAGCAGTGGGAATTTACAGGCTGTTGTTGTTGTTTGTTGAGTGAGTATGAGTGAAATAATGAATTTAATGGTATTAATAAATAGAGAATCATTATATAGCACAAGCCCCGCTTTATACGCGTTAATAAAATGATAATTGTTATAAAAATAAATAAATAAAACAATATATATCTTATCTATAATATATCTTATTATACAGAACAAGGCCACGACACTTGCTATCATTGAATATACTGAATCTCTTATAACTTAAAACTATTGTGAAATGATAAAATAGAAATAAAGTCTCGAAAACATCATTAATTACAGAGACATAAAAAATAAAAATAATCATAATAAAATAAAAAAGTCGTTTACAATACATATACAATAAGACTTCCATAAAAAAAAAACATAACGAAATAAACGAACTTCATTTTTACCAAAAATTTTTCAGATATTTTTTTCTGAACGTACCCGTTGAACTGCTGCATCCGTCTCGCGCTGCATGAATGTTCTCCCGTGGCGACTCCATATGTAACGGCCTTATAAAAGAGAAGGCGGTTAGCTCGTGTCAGGTGTTCGTTTATATAGACTTGAGAGGGGTTGCCGTCAATGATGCCAGACGTATCAATTCCGCGTCGCACCCTCGCCGACTTGATTGAAGTCGCGGTCGCCGATCTTCGTTTGGCGACACTTTCATTCTTATTATAGCGTGTAAGTGAGACGGAAATTAGAATTGTGTGGTAATCTTTTTCGAGTAGCTCGATGGCTATCATGGTTTTAACGCAAACGAGTAATGTCAAACTTATACTATCGAATTCAAATACTTCGTAAACGTTTTCGAATAGACGATACGTTATTAACGCAAGAAGTATTGAAACTCGTACTAGGGGTACAGGTGTCGAGGTCCGACACGTTCGGCACTGACAATGTCGCGAGGGTCGAGTGTCATGTCCAGTTTCCACGAATTTGAAAATTTTTACTCTCTTCATTTATTTTGAGGCATTTGTCCTCTAAGGACGTCATTCGGACTTCAAACGTATCCACTCTTTTGTTAAATTCAGCCATATTTTCATTTAGCCTTCCTAACTCTAGCCTGAAAGAAGTCATCTCTCGCGTAACTGAGCTCTATTCTTAGCAGCCTGATTCCCTCGGCCAATGATCCTGCAGAGATTTTATCTACCGCATTAGCGTCTATAAATAGCTCTTCAGTAGGCGATTCAGCAGAAGGCTTATTTTTGATATCGAGCCCACGACAGAGACGAGCCATCCAGCGGCAGGGAGGCGAGAGGCGGGGCTTATATTGACACACGAACGATGGAATACCGAACTGTATTTATTGCATTTAGCGCCATCTGTTGTTGAGAGGAACTTGCTGTATTGATTGCATTTGTTAGCTATGATTTAAATATAACGTAGTACTTTGAAGATCCGATAGATGGCTCACTGAGATGAGTAACAATTGTTTATTAATTAAGTAGAATTCATTTATATAACAGGATGCACTTCAAGTGTATGCAACGTCACCGTCAAATAATAACTAGACGCTCAGGGTATTCAAATAAATAGACGCAACCAAAACGTCAACAATATTGGAAAAAAGTTTCCTAATAATATACTCGCTCAAAAGGTCGAGATTTTTAACAAAATAACTTACATATGCCAGTATTAAAAGCTATACCATATAAAATAATATTAATTACAGTTTTACAAATTTTTGATCAGTTTATTAAAATAATAATTGTATATAATAAAGTAAATTCTATAGCCCCTGCTATATTCATAATAGACAGTTTTACCTAAAAATAAAACTTACCTATTATTTTTTCATCAATATCCGGAATCCATCTTGAGTCAAGCACCGATTTTTCTGCCCTAAATCAGCTTTTCCTACTTCCTCTCCGTTACGTGCAGCCCTTGCTTGCTTTAATCTTGTTACTAGGTTACGCACTAGGTGACGCTTTGTCATTATGGCACTCATGATGCACCAGGTAGACTAGACCTTACCTGGATTCCGGATATTGATGAAAAAATAATAGGTAAGTTTTATTTTTAAATAAAACTCTCTATTATTTGTTTTGTATGCTAATAAAATACCTGGTGCTAATAAAATGAATGTTATTTTATTGACGCTATAGTGTGTAGAAATGAGAATGTCTAAGTAAAATAAATTACTTTCATAATTATAGCTATGTACTAACTGTTATGAAATTAAAATTACATTCAATCACACACTTAAATTGTCAGAAAATTTTGATATTGACAATAATTCAATAGATTTATAGGAGTTTTCATCTGGGGAGCTACTACGTTTAGACAGTAATTTTAAAATATATGCAAGTCGTATACGGACTATAGATGTAATTGAACCCAAACAACGTTTACTATTCTAGACGCAGGCATAGCTCTACCTCTCGCTGTGATAAAAATGATTAATATTTTATTTAAGTGTTATAAATAAATTTCTCATCAAAAACTTGACATTGAAATTTTTAGCAGAGTGCTCTTTTAGCTAACTTAATTTTGAATAAACAGAAATATCGGCTTTCTAGCCAAAAGTGGGCTGCAAAATAACAGGGCATTAGCAGAATTTTCATAAATACTATTACTGGCAGTTCGTAACGAAATACGTTTAGATATCATTGATAAATCTCATTTACATCATGCCCATGTGAACTCATATATTTGTTCTTGATTTTTGCTGAACAGATATATTTTCAAGCATTTGTTTTAT
Organism: Vanessa cardui; assembly: GCF_905220365.1. Taxonomy (NCBI): domain Eukaryota; kingdom Metazoa; phylum Arthropoda; class Insecta; order Lepidoptera; family Nymphalidae; genus Vanessa; species Vanessa cardui. The sequence goes on from NC_061124.1 coordinate 7,581,954, forward strand.
ACCTTAATATAAAGAATTATATTAGAATATAAATGTTATTCATTTGTAGTTTAAAATTGATCTATATACAATGCCAGTGTAAATGTGCTAGGTAACGGGCAACTGGTTCAACGCTAGGATATTTATAATTAATTTAATAAAACTCACATCACTTCTTCCATCTACGTTACAATGATTTGAAAGAGATGATTGTGAAACTCCGCCAGCTTGGCATCAGTAACCTCCACCTCTGCTCATTCCACTGTTTTAAAAGTCTTGCCATTCGTTGTAAGTCCCGACTTTCGGTAGGCGTTGTTCTGATCTCGTCTCTATTCATCCATGAACTAAATCCCTTTTCAAATAAAAAGTTCTTATTCTTCAGCGTTTTACAAGCTGCTTAAAAAATACTTATTTTGGGCTAAGTCGTTAGACAATGTATAACTGCACTCATATGTAAACTGCCTTATTGGTCTAGTAGCTAATATTGACATTAGACTACATGTGATCATGAGGTTCTGGATTTAAGCCCTAAATCGGGCTGATAGAAAAACAAAGTACAGTAACAGCACGGAACCTGAAAATTGGAAATGGGTAAGCTCCTCATGCTTACGCCTGAACTGTTTCGAGACGTAAGGAAGGAATATGCGAGAAAGAGAATAGATAGTGTGTTCTACGTTTCTTCCTGTATTTATGAACACGCTAGGGAAATATAATTAGTTCTGCATATTTTGAATCCTTTGAGATTGATTGCTGTACCCCTAGTACGAGTTTCAATACTTCTTGCGTTAATAACGTATCGTCTATTCGAAAACGTTTACGAAGTATTTGAATTCGATAGTATAAGTTTGACATTACTCGTTTGCGTTAAAACCATGATAGCCATCGAGCTACTCGAAAAAGACTACCACACAATTCATATTTCCATCTCACTTACACGCGCTGAAAAGAGTGAGAGAAAATATTTTGTCATTTTTATTGTATTTGACATTTCTCGCAAAGTATTGTCTAATGTCTTTAAAAATTTAAAGGTTATATTATCGTATTTTACAATGTTTACATTACTATAAGAAATAAAACTGTGAATGCTTTAATTTTTAAGTCTTAATAGCAGTGAAAAGAGAAGAAATTACACTGAAACATTGTTTGAAAGATTAATTATATTATAAAATTCATCAAGAGGTACGTAAACATAAATTTATTATTACATATTTAAAACGATACGTAATAATTGTAAGGACCGTAAGTTTATAATAAAGACTCTAAACGTTTAAAAAAATTATAAACAGTGAATATTGTTATTAATATAGAGGAATTTGTGTTAAACTATAACTAACCTACAAATATTGTTAATTGAATTCTCCTTACAATTTTACGTTGATATACTTATACATATTTAGAACAACTATTAATAAGTAAAATGAATTTGCGAACACTTTTATTCTATATTTAAATTATTGTTTTTATTACCTTTTTATAAAGTTTAATTTAAAATGAAGTGACTTTCATCTCAATTCAAACTTATGCTTAAATTATTTTGTTATTCCGATATTATCGTAATGAAATACAAACTATTTCAATATATTACAATAATATGCATGTCTAATTGCCATTATGTATTATGGACCTTATTAATTATATTTCAATTAGGGTTCATTTAGATTCAAATAATTCCATGATCATGACTATCTTATATGTTTGTGAATGTTTTAATAAAAAATATTGTTTGTGATTACAGTTCCAAAGAAGAAATACAAGCCTAGATAATACAAATACATCTGTGATGCATTTTCCAGTGTGATGCTACATCTATCACTCTTAACTCCAAGAATCATTATGGAAATAAAGTTTAATGTATAGAAAACAAATACTTAATAATTACTACCATAATTTGTGTTTATTTTTCCTAAAATATAATTATGTGTATAACATATATAAAGGTTTTTATTTACATTAAACAACAAAGAGTTCATAGTTTTAATCGACTGTTTTAATATACCCCATAATTGAAAAAGTATAAGTAACAATATTCTATTTTATTAAGCAATGAGTGTTTTTGAAGTTGATTATTTATGAGAGAAATCAAAACAATAGTTATTGATTTTCCAGTGTGATGCTACATCTATCACTCTTATGTCCAAGAATCATTGTGAAAATAAAGTTTAATATATAGAAAACAAATATATAATAATTACTACCATAATTTGCGTTTTATTTTTCCTAAAATATAATTATATATACTACATATATAAAACTTTTTCATTTAACGATAAAGAGTTCATAGTTTTAATTAACTGTTTTAATATACCCCATAATTGAGAAAGTATAAATAACAACATTATATTTTATTAAGCAATGAGTGTTTTTGAAGTTGATTATTTGAGAGAAATCAAAACAATAGTTATTGATTTTCCAGTGTGACATTACTTCTATCACTCTTAACTCCAAGAATCATTGTGAAAATAAACTTTAATATATTGAAAACAAATACCTAACAATTAATTTCTCTTGTTTTATTTTTTCAAAAATATAATTATATGTACTACATACATAAAGTTTCTGATTAACATCAAACAATAAAGAGTTAATAGTTTTAATTATCTGTTTTATACTACTATTGTCATTTGTATTTTTACTTTTTGAAAAAGAATAAATAACAACATTCCATGTTTTTAAGCAATGAGTGTTTTGGACGTTGATTATTTATGAGAATTCACAAAAATAGTTATAAGCATTTATTGAGTATAATAATAATGTATATATAATATAATATAAACATATAATATACGTACATAATAGTATAATAATGTACCTATAGATGTTTCTAATATAATAATCCATATTTTTTAAATCATTCTCAATTCAATTTCATTTTACAATATCGTAGAAAATAATAGATATTCAATAAAGAGACAAATCCACTTTTCAGTATATTTATTGTTTGAATTAAATGAAAAGGAAAGTATATAGAGATGTAGATAACTGTTCAATGCATGATCACTTGTTTCTTGGATATTGTCTGCACCAAATCATCATTAATAATAGCATAGCTGCTCCAAAAAAGGATTGATTCACTCATAGCCTGAAAAATATATATATTTTTTATTAATAATGATTACACTAAAGAATGATAGTTAATTATACTTTGCATGATCCCCATCATACCTACAAAGCATTTTCAACTGCTACCAAAATTGTTACGAATAATAACAAAAATAAGTTAAGTATTTTTGATGTTTTTGAAAATACTCATTTAAACAATATACATATTTCAATTATAACTTGTTTTACTATTTTGATTAAGAGATTTAATGATATTATGATAATTGAAATACATTTTTTTACATTATTATAATTTATTTTCGATGTAATTAAATAATACAATAGGATGGCATTTAAAAAGGTATGTTATATTTAGACTCACCTTGCGTTTGTATCATATTTGTAAATATATTGAAAATAAGTTAATATTTATTACTCATTTCTTCTTCACATGTTAACGCAAAAAAATATTAACTTTTTGTAAGGCAATTCTCAAGAAAATATGTTAGTTTAAAATACGGCTAATTAAAGATAAATTTCACCGCAGAATTCAGTTTCGTTGCTTTTTAATGTTCTTAAAGACTACCGTAACAGTTGTAGCTAGTTTTCAAGCATTATATTGCCTCACATGTTTAATAATTAATTTTCAAAGATAGGTTTCACTGACGCTCACCGAAATAAAATCAGTGAGTTCAAACTCGATAAGAAAGTAACGAAAACGTCAATTTACATGCGTAAATCTGTCAAAAGTGTTACTCGTACTACCAAAATGTCGAAAACCGCGCGTTATTTCGACTTCGAAGTCGATAACGTTAGAAATAAAAACTCGTACTGCCGATTTTAGTTCCTCTGCGTTTACGCTTGGGGCGCTGATAGGATTTGTATGAAAAGAAAACCGAAAGTAAATTACATGAAGTAAACTGTCAAACTCGTACTAAGGGTACTGTAATAGGAATAGGTTAGGGTATCATCATCATGTAAATAACATCGAATTCCTTTTTTATGCGCATACCAACATTTTATCGACTCTCGAACAAACTGAAGAATATTTACTTGACGACATGATTCTTTGGCCGATGTCGACTGAATTGCAAAGTTCAATGTCCTCATTAGCATTTGTACTGTTTGAGAGACCACTTGCATTTTTGGAGCTGCCATCAAAGTGCATTGCGTTAGCGTTGGACACTTCGATTCCGATTTAGACTCCGTTGCGTATTATGCCAAAAAAAATCAAGTCCTTGTATCGAATCAGTACGTGTTTGCTTTAATTGATTGAGTAGTTGAAGAATATTTATGAAGTGTATTGCGTAGCGTTAAGACACTTCGAATCCGACAAGAATACTGCGCTGTGTTTTGTGTTCCAATAATGCTATGAATATCGAGCCACTGTGTCGAAATAAGAACGTATTCGCTGTAATTGATTGAGTAGTTGAAAAATATTTATGAATTTCATTTCGAATCCGACAAGGACACTGCGATGCGTTTTGTGTCTCAAATTATGCTAAGAAAATCGAGCCATTGTGTCGGAATTAGCAAGTATTTGCTATTGTTTGAGCAGCTTAAAAATATTTTTGAAGTGCCTTGCGTAGCGTTAGACACTTCAAATCTGACCAGGGCATTGCGTTGCGTTTTGTGTCCCGGATTTTGCCAAGAAAATCGATCCATTGTGTCGGAATTAGTAGATTATGTAATTGGCTGTGCAGCTGAAAATATTTTTGAGGTGCATTGCGTAATATTGGACACTTGAAAAACTTGGACTCCGACAAGGAAAGTCCTTTACTGTGTTTTTATGTATCTTCACTAATTTAATGTAATTAATTGACGTGTCTTATCATTCAATAATAATAGCTGTATCGTTTACGCTCTGTAACTTCTTACTTCGACACTGTTCCCCAGTTAGTCATAGGAGTGAACGCTTTTGGTGCTGACGTAGAGCCAAAAGGGAGACAAGTCATCTGAAATAGCTCATCCCAATGCGAATTGTGATAACAATTGAACATTAGGAATCTGTAATAGTGTTAGGGTAAAGACATGAAAGTAGGCTTGCATTAAAACCCACTTTTATCATTAATTCTAGACCTAGAATAGTGGTAATCAAGAAACTGAATAGAAGTAGGTTAGTATTTGAAAGATTAGGCTGCAAAAGTCTAAGAGGCTTTGGCACCAAATATAAAATTTATCGATTAACAACATCGTGTCGTTCCAGATACTCATTGACAAATGTTGTTATTCTGTATCTATGCATGAATTTGTAAATAAGAATAAACATTGGCGTTTTTAGAATAAATGAAATGTGCGCATCATTCAATAATTTGCATATTTGTCTCAGTAAACCCATAATATCACAAAACTATTTAATATTGAGACGACTCTCTAGTAAAATAAACGGGAGACTATTCCGAGACTTATTTTAAAAGCAATTTTGTAATCGTTACTTTTCTTTATTATTTAGTTGGTATGTCTATTTCAGATAAGAGTGGACAGTCAAGAAGGATATTGTTCTCTTTTGTCATAGTTTTGTCCAAAAATATTTATCAACTGGATTTGGAGACGAATTTAAAACAGAAAAAAATAAAATATTTCAGAAGAGGCTGAGACGCTATACTTACAGATATACCGTCGACAGCATCAGTTCTGTCTACCTTATACTTTTTTGAAAGTAGATTTAGTGTATCTGCTTGTCCAAAAGTGATTTTGAACTTGGAGGTACCTTTTGCATGTCATCACGATGATATTTATCGGGAACTTGATGCAGTAGAGCTTATATCATCTCTCATCTGCTCTTAAATTAATAATTCAGCTCGCGTTCGCAGTTGAGAATTCTATTTTTTATTTATTTTTTACAAATAGAAAAAATTCGGATTCGGATTTCGGAAATACGGATTCTTTCGGAAATAATGTTTGTAGACCTAGCCAAGATGCCAGACCACTCCAAGGGGCCAATCATCCCCTAAATTTAATTTTGGGGATGATTGGTTTTGTTGCATATATCCCATAGAGGCATTAAAATTGAATTTAGGGGATGATTGGCCCCTTGGATCGGTCTGGCTTCTTGTAAAAGGTCTTAAAATAGTTGTCTGGTGGACATATATAAAAATGGAGCATCAGAATTTAGGTGAAGTTAAGTAATTATTTTGGGAGCTTTAAAGCGTCTGCAAAGCAATACGGCCGACGGAAAGTGTCTGGGAGTATTGGCGACTTATTGTTAAGGATATTGCCTAAAATATACGTAAAAATCAGCTTGGAGAATTTACGTGAGATAAGTAATGTTTTTACGTACCTTGATTACCTGATACCTGAAAATTGGCCGTCTAAACAACCTAGCAGATAAGCATGCGTTATTAGTAAATACTAACACTACTTAATCGTCCACATTTCCTTCGTCAGAAAATACGTGACGTCTGGCGGCCATGGGATCTTAAGCTAACCGTATTGGAGGCTAGGTTTACGCTCTAATATCATATAAAAAATCGTAGCAGTCAAAACATGTTTATTAATAATAGTGTCAACATTATTTGTCAATTGATTTAATACATATTAAAATAAAGCAAATTCAGAAGTATTTTGACGCATTTTCTTTTTGTAATGATAGTAATGTGTTTTAATCCTCCTCTCGGCATCTTTTTTCTCTTCTATTTCGCGTTTGTATGGTGGAAATAAGCATTTTATAATAAAAGAGTATAAACCCGTAATATGCTGTAAAATTAAAAATGCCTTGATGAATTATTTAAGAAAATTTTTAGCATGATGCTCAGACTACCCTCCGAATTCTTTGCTGTAATTTTGTGGCAAGTGGAGCAGACATCATTTTTTTATTTATTTATTATTTTATTAATGTTATAGGTTGGCGGACGAGCATATGGGCCACCTGATGGTAAGTGGTCACCATCGCTCATAGACAATGACGCTGTAAGAAATATTAACTATTCCTTACATCGTCAATGTGCCACCAACCTTGGGAACTAGATGTTATGTCCCTTGTGCCTGTAGTTAGGCATAAGGCAACTCTTACCACTGAGGACTTCTGGAACACGAAGTTTCACCCGTACCACCTTGACATTCGAAAATCCATAATAGCGCGAATTTTAAGTCATTTTCTGCACATTTTAAGTGAACCAGTTTGTGAAACTTTTTTCACTTTTTCGTTCGATTATACCATTTGGGAATCTTCAAGAAAAGCGTACTCCTTCCTTAAAAGCTGGCAAGGCACTTACGAGCCCCCCGGTGTTGCAATTGTCCATGGACGGTGGTAATCACTTTCCATCAGGTGAGACCCCTGTTCGTTTGCCCCCATAAATATTAACATAAAAATTGAATTTTAACAACTTTAACTTACGACAAAAAGAAAAACAAAACCCATTCTGTATACACGGAGCTCGTTACTCGTAGGTTGAAGGAAAAAATCATAACCGGTCCGAAGATGATTGAGGTAGACATAGGTTAACCGAGATAGCCTTTTATGAATTTTCATCAATGAAACGGGTCCGCCAACTACAACAAATATTACCCTTTTTTAAGTACTCAAGTTAAGCCTTTCTAGGTATCCTCTACAATATATCAAAAAATTAGCTTGTGTAATTTCATTAGTTCGGGATGGCCAAAATAAAATTTTACAATAATGCTTCAATCTCTATTATATTTTGTAACAATCCTCGCAATCATCCAATTGTTTTCTAATGACAGTTCAATCATTTTAAAATAAGAAATAGTGTTAATATTATGTAATTATATATAATAAAGTAAATTAAATAGCCCCTGCTATATTCATACAACAATAGCCTCTAAATATCCCACTGCTGGGTTAAGGCCTCCTCTCCCTTTGAGGAGAAGGTTTTGTAACATATTCCAACACGCTGTTTCAATGCGGGTTGGTAGCATACACATGTGGCAGAATTTCAATGAAATTAGACACATGCAGGTTTCACGATGTTTTCCTTCAACACAAATTAAGCACATGAATATTCAGTGGTGCTTGCCTGGGTTTGGTTTGCCTGCTGAAAAAAAGTTCTGGTTGTGGTTAGGTTAAGTAGTCTTTAGACCAATCGAGTTTCGCATATTGCTATTAATGTATTGTATTTAGAATATTGCATAAGGCTTTTGATTGATTCTGTCAGTACAGTGAAACAGTACCAAAGCGTGAAAATAATTCCTAATGGTCCGGAAGGTAGCTTTGCAAATGCTAAAGTCATAGTAAGCCGGCTAATATTAACGTTGATAGTTGATCTTATATGACTAACAACTGAACCGACCGTCAGCTGCTCAAGTAGTGGCGGGTGCGGGTGAAGGGGGCTGCGAAAGAGGTAAAAAAAAACAAAAAAAAATCAAAATCGCTGACTGAAATTTTTTTCATTCTGAGCAAAAAAATATCGTTACCTGCATCGTGGAGGGGGGATTTTGCGTCAGCTGGTTGCATGAATTAGAAAAAAAAACGTAAAATAAAGTTATAATACGCCGAATGACATTTAACTACATTATTCATGATCTTCAAAAAATTTTGAGTACGAAAACTACAATCAGCTGATTGTGTAGCAGTGGAAAGACTGTCAGCTGATCCAGCCAAGATTTGGAGAATTGCTATGAGGCCGTTTGCTTTCAAACACATATTTTGCAATACATTCTGGCCTTGCTTGAACCCTTAACACGATCTTCAGGCTACCTCAGCCTCTTCCGCTAAAATTTTAAAGCAGCATTTGCCTGTCCGTGTGGATTTTTGTCGTACACGATCAGTTTCGGTTCTCCTCGTCGAGTGAATGGACGCATTCATACATAGCGCACCTTTGGAGCCATGCTCACCTTCAAGATCCTTCACAATTGAGTGTCCTACGGACCGGGGATGGGAAGAAAACGACGACAAATATGTCTTCAAATGGTTCGAAGGAGATTACGTACCCCTATCAGTAGTATCCAGTATAACCGATAGCAAGGAAAATATTGGCAGGATAGAATTTTTGTCAGTGACACTTTCTTTCAGCTTTCTAGTAGCCCAATTTTGATCATTCACACGCTCATTTACAGATGACAGTAAAAAAAATCGAGGTCAAGAAATTGATAAAGACGAAGAAAGCGATTTCCCGCAGTAGTCCAAGATTTTTAGATATCCGCTCTGCATAAAATCCTTGTACGTGATTTTTCGATTGGATTATGTCAGAGGTAGCCTCCTAAGTATGAAACCGAGTTTCTGTCGTCCGAAACCGCGAGCGTTAACCGCCATCTTGGGAAACGTTTTTTTGCATACATCTCGGAAACGGTAAGTTATACGTTAAAAACTGAAGAGATCTTTTTTGTAGAGAACAAAAATTCCCATCTTTTTTATACCAAACTTTTCCCCCTGTTGTTGATATTTTCCGATATATACGAAAAAATTTTTGAATTAAAGTTGCAGAACATGAAATTTCCTACAAATTTTGTATAAGACTTTTTCTTGTAAAATGATTAGTTGGTGAGTTATAGCGTAATAAAAGATCATGAAAATCAGCGGTAAGTGGTAATATAAGTAAATTCGATGTCTCCGCGGAAAGTATTGCTTCGCAGAACGTAAGTAATTTAAGTCAGAACGTGTCACAAGTCTCAAATTGTGTTCAAAACACGAATTATACGGCCGAGAGGAGAATAACAGCGTTCATACGGAGAAGATTGTCAGACCCATCATCGTCGGAATCACTATCGCAATCGTCTAGGATACACCGAATGAATCTCTCATACATTCTTCTGATGCGGGTAACAACGCCACACCCGTCTGCCTATAGCTCTGAAGCTAATATACCATCACAACCATTTCGCAATGTGTCTACGTCTGGTTTACGCATACGTTTAGTTAATAAATGTCTGTGATTATATAGTATTTGTATGATTTGATTGTATAGAGATACCAAATATTTATGATACAATATTCATAATAGTTTTTTCTACATCTTTTCCCTTTCCCACTTACCATAAAGTTTTTTGTTTGTCTAGAACAAAATAAGATTATTTATGTCATTATTAAACATCGTCTATAACAAAGTCTACTTAAAAATATACTTACAGATGACTGAAGATAACACGTAGTCAAATCTAAAATAGTTTTTGGGCTTTTTTTGTTAGCTTCCAAGTAATATCTCAAAACAAGTCTTGTAGTATATGTTAAAGTACCAACCTAGTAGAATAAAATGATTTTACTTGATGCTTCCATTAATAATAATTAGTAAGTAACAACAACATTAAAAATTAAATTCACATCGGCCGCTCTAAAAATTGTAAGTCTTGTTGCCTTTTTTGCAGTGTGGAGTCAAAACCAAAATTGTTTTATTTCTCCCTCATCACAAATTATACAGACAATATCAAATGAAACTAACATTGGTTACTATTGACGCGTATGCTATGAAGGTAAATATTTTATTCCATATTCCTATCCCAGGTTTTCTTATTAGCAATGGACGTCTACTGTACATTATTAATTGAGTTGCAGTGTATCTAAAATTAACATTGGTTCATATAATGAATCAACACAAGTATTGTTTAAAAACATACTTCCTTCCATACCCTATTCTATTCACAGGTGGAGCAAAGACCTTACAACTAATGACCTTACTTAATTAATTATAAACTATTTATCCATACTTCCATACTATAATACTATAAATGCGAAAGTAACTCTTTCACCCCAAAATTATTGGACTGATTTAAATGAAATTTGGTACACACAGAGCCCGAGAAAGGACATGGGCTACTTTACACAAAGAGGTAAGCCCTCATAGACCAAAGAGGTATACCAATCATCAATATAATATTTTGTAAATAAATTTGTAAATATACATATGTTTGGTAGAGGTGACCCATTTTGAGAATACAAGTTGGCCAAAAAATTTTATAAAGAATGTTTTTGTTATTTTTTCAGTTTTCACCTAAATTCTACCTACTTACCTCCATAAACTGGATGTTTTTATTTCATCTCTTTTCTGTTTGATTGGGAGAGGATATACAGCACAAAATAAAAAAATACATACTATAATATACTACATAATTTCTTGTACCTTAGCTCCAAAAAATTTAGAAGGAATATGACCAAAGGAGCTAACGGACAGGCCACTACAAATAATGTTGCCATGGAGAACTGAAATGCTATAAAAAAATATGTCATAAATATTTACAGATTAGTAGTAGTACAGTTATTCACAATAGTATTTGAATTTTATTAAGATTTATCATTTCTACGTTTATATCAAGGCGTTTCCCCTATAAAATCAGGCAAAATTTATTTTCCAAGTACTTTTAATTGACTCTATTTTAAAAATTGATCTGTACAAATTAGCTTGATCTTTTGATAGAAGGGATCGGAAGTGATCGGAAACAGAAAATATCTAGTAGTTCCAAAAATATTGTTTTAAAATACTTGTAACTGCGACGAGATCGTATGGGTGTATTATGTGTGAAATTCTTTATTGCAATAGACATATAAAACATTGGGTAAATAAGCGATGACCCAGGTCATTATTCATAATAGGTACCTATTTAATATTAGGGTTATTTTTGGACCTCCTGCCAAATCTAAATAGGTGCTCCAGACCATGAAAGTAAACAACTTTCTCAAAGAAACAAAGGTCGAAAAGTGATTAAAAAACCTTCAGACCTTCCATAGGAAATCGACCAGGTGATGGAGCCATTTTCTATAGGAGGGTCGATTTTTTTAAATAAATGTAATGTAATATAAATTTAATATAATAACAATAACTTTAATAATGTTTTTTAACAATTTTTTCGCAATCAATACTGCCTGTTATTCGTGTCCCATCCATCCGATCGACGTAACATTGTGCAAGCGGATAACGCTTGATTTATTAGGAACTTTTGTGTTGTATGTATTTTATAATACTTTTACAATTTTTAAAACCATTAAATTTAGAAAATATTATGTTCATCACTGCAAAGTTATGTTAATTAGAAAAATTCATACCTGTCAAAAAGTTTAAGCTAACTTGTACAAGGTATAAAACGGAGGCGTTAAGATTTTAGGGTCTCTCTTTAGGGTTTTCAGTTCTTATTTAATGAAATAAAATAGGATGACATAATACCTATGAATCAATTTAACAAATTTACCGTGGTAGAGGTACCTCCTCAACAAAAAGCCTTCACCCACAGTATTGAAAGTGTATTCACGTTCCCAACAAGGAACTTTATCGTTTCTACTACGTAAGAAAAATGTTCGTAATCTGAAAATTTATTAAGTCTTTTACTATTTTATAAGTAGAATAGCTTTGTAGGATCTGGCATTTAATAAATATATTTTTATCATGGGCAAAGGCAGTCAACAAGGCTCCATAGAGCATGGCGAAATCCAGACTTTCTTATCTCGAAACAAGATACGAGTATAGTTGTGTGCGTTGTGCGATAGGAAGAGTATCGTAATTATGAGCTTTAGTCGGTGAGCAAAATGCTTGACTCGAATCAGTACTGCCAACTGCTGACGAGACTCAAGCCAAAAAGAGAATAACGCCTTTAATAAAAAGAAAAGGTGTGGTTTTAATAATGACAACGCCGGAACACAAATACACATCTTTAATCAACTAGCAAATTAATGCATTCACCTTAATACATTGATTTTTGCCTGTTTTGGTATTTTTAGAATTTCATTGATAGTGCTTAGTTAGTATCAAGAGAGGATTGCCAAAGCTACCTCTCTTTCGATGACTCAAAAATGGTTCACTTTTGCACTATGCATATGGGGGCAACTTATTGCAAACAGTCACTCATATAACCTCCCAACTGGATTACCTCGAATTACCAATAACCCTGTATAACTAGTGATCCACCTTGGCTTCGTACATGTTCAAAATTGATACTATATATATTACAGAATGTCTTACAATGTTCACAGCTTTTTATCTTCGAAATTAAGCCATTATTTCTCGTAAAAAGTAAAGGTTAAAAAATAGTTATTGTGGGTTAACCTTAAGAGATAGACATATATGTAGACATTTTTGAAATTTAGCATAATAAAACTGCTGTGGTAATTAAAGATGACAATATTTTTGGAAATTATTGTACGGTTGGCATTTTGCGCTCGCCACTGTTCGGGGCAAGCAAACGGGTATTATAAGGCAACCCCTACCACACTCGCTGTGGACTTCTGCAACATAAGGAGACTCAACTCCAACCTCAACGCCTTTCATTACTATCTGGAAACGGCGAAGCCGGTTTTGCTCTTTCTTACCGAGACCCAGATATCTTCTCCTGCCGATACGTCTTTTCATTCTTACCCCGGGTACAATTTGGGGCATACTTTTGTACCACGAACTGAGGTGTGCGTTTTCGTCAGAGATCATATCTGCTCTCGACGCCTCGGTAGCCTTGAAGGGCAGGACAGGAGTACAGTGCCGGTTACATGGTACTCACGACCTCTTTTCGCAGGCTGCCGTCGCGTGTTGCACTACAAGTCAGCAGATTGGGATGGGATGCGGTCCTTCTTTGCATCTTACCCATGTGGGCGGGTTTGTTTCTCGATGGATGATCCGAGTGTTGTTGCTGACTCTGTCACCGATGTGGTGCTTCAGGGTATGGAACTTTTTATTCCGTACTCTGCGGTGCCCCTTGGTGGGTAGTCCCAGCCCTGGTTTGGTTGTTTCTGTAAAACGGCTTCACGCCGAAAATGGGAAGGCTACCAAGACTGGGTTAACGCATCGGCGTCTCGTGATGTAAACACCAGCACATTCAGAAAGAAATATAACTCTTCTAGGTCCTTCAAAAACGTGATTGATGAGGCGAAGTCGAAGTACATTGGCAGAACTGGCGAGAGACTGGCGCGCTTCCCTTCAGGAACACGTGTGTTCTGGTCTCTCGCTAAGGCTATCCTAGGGAATTTCTGTCTGCCTTCCTTTCCATCTTTGCACAGAGACGGTGAGCCATTGGCCTATACCGCGAAGAAGAAGGCCGATCTTATAGGGTCTCTATTCACTTGGAACTCGACTCTAGATGACCGAGGAAAGTCACCATCATCAATTCCGCTGTGTGATTTGACGATGCCGCAGGTTAAATTTCGGCAAAGTGCAGTTCGCAAAGCACTTCCTTCCTTGGACATCCCCAAGTCGAGTGGAACCGATGGCATCCCTTCAATCGTGCCACGGACATGTGCTCCCGAGTTGGCACCGGTCTTAACGTGTCTTTTCCAGCAATCCTACACATCGTTAAACGAAGTCTCGAACTGGGGCCAAATCTAGTCCATTTCAACCCCAAAAGGATGCAAGTTTGCGCGTTTACCGCTAAAAATACACTATTTGTCGCATTTCCACGATTTGAGAATATCCCGATAGCCGCTACAGGTAGTATCGGAATACTTGGAGTTATTGACGATCAAGACCTTCCCCATCTTCTTGCTCCGTTGGCTTTGCGTAGAGTGGATCACTTTGCATCTTTACCGACTTTTTTACGGGGAATTATTCGGATTAATCCCGGCTGCTGAATTTCACCTTCGGACATCTCGTCAAAATTCGAAGTACTCTCTCCGCACCACCTCGATGTCCGGAAATCCACAACAGCGCGATTTCTAAGACATTTTCTGCCTCGCACAACCACTTTGTGGAACCAGCTTTCGCCGGCGGTTTTTCCGAACCGATACGAAATGGGAACTTTTAAGAAAAGAGCGTACTCCTTCCTCAAAGGCCGGCTACGCACCTGCTAGCCCCCTGGTGCTGCAAATGTCCATGGGCAGTGGTAGCCACTTTCCATCAGATGAGTCTCCTGCTCGTTTGCCACCTAACAAAAAAAATACGAACTCTGACCAAAAAGTATTGAACCTTAACGGACCTAATGGAAACCAATCAATTCAGGAAAAAGGAAATACAATATGCATCAGAATAAAGTAAATAATTATTATACCTCATAATAAAATTTATAGTGTGGAAAACCGCAACTTTCACTAACAGCGTTAGCGTCATCAATGTGGACAGTTCGATGATACATGTAAACGGCCAGCAATAGTTTTTACACTGATGATCTGAGACCCAGGGCGATCGAAACCAACGAGACAGTTGTTGATGTACTTTCTTCATTGGAGCCCACATAATGCTTCCGCACCTACTTGGAGTTAATCTAAATTGAGGCTAAGGGAATAATAATAATAATTAGTACTTATTAAATTTGGATAAACATAATCCTCCCAGACTGGTGCTACTCTTTGATCTGTGAAAGTACTGTCGACATACTCATAGTACCTTAGTATAATGCTTAAGCATAACTTCATCGCCTGACCAACTTAGTGATGATCTGTGCGTTACCGCACATTTCCTATCTGACGATGGTAACGGCGGGACGGGGGGGTGCTAAGAATACCAGGCTACGGGAGGTCACCACAACCGACTAACCCTGGCATTCAACGGACGCACGCTACGGCTTGACTCGCATCTACCGCAACTTGAGGAGGAACTTGGGAAAATTAGGTGGCACATATTAGGTTTATGTGAAAGGGAGAAGATACCGTAACCCTCAAATCGGGCCACCTAATGTACTTCCGAGAGAGAAACTAACAATCCGTTGGTCTCCCTCTCTCTCTCCCACTCCCACCCTCTCTCTCCCAAAAGTTGGCGTTGGGTTTCTGGTTAATAAGTCCCTACCTGACAATGTTGTGGAAATCTCCAGTGTGTCGAACAGGGTAGCGCAGGTTATTATAAAGCTCACCGAGAGGTATGGCCTCATGGTGGTGCAAGCATACGCACCGACCTCGACTCACTCGGACCATGTGGTGGAGGAAATGTTCGATGACATATCGAGGGCCCACCACTTCACCACAAAAACTTAAACGTTGTCATGGGGGGCTTTAACGCCAAAGTGGGAGTACAGAATTGCAGCGAATCGGTAGTAGGACCCCATGGATTTGGAAGCTGGAATCATAGGGGGCAAATGCTTGTCAACTTCTTCGAACGGGGGGGGCTCTTTTTGATGAACTTCTTCTTCAAGAAGTAGCCCCAAAGGAAGTGGACGTGGCAAAGCCTCGATACTATGACCAAAAATGAGATAGACTTCATCATGACAGACAAGAGGCACATATTCAGAGACGTCTCAGTGATCAACAGGTTCAATATCGGTAGTGATCACCGACTTGTCTGAGGCTCTCTGAATATCGATTTTAGGGTCGAGCGCGTCCGTCTGATGAAGTCCACGCTCCGACCAAAACTGCTCCAACCCATTGCGGGATCTGAAACGTTCCAGTCAAACCTGGAGAACCGATTCGCTGCCGTGAAAACCACAACAGAAGTAAACCAGACCCTAGAAAATGTAGTTCGAATTCTCAGGGAAGAAGGTACAAGATTTTGTGGCATGCAGCGTAAGGGCAGGAAGTCCAAACTTTAAGAAGAGACTTTAGGGCTAATAAAGAAACAACGTGATAACCCACCTGTCACTTCGTCAGGGAAGCGGCAACTAAACCAAGAGATCAGATCAGCAAGCGCGTACGCCACGACCTCCGGTGCTCCAATACTCTAGCGATTGAAAGAGCAATCGAGCAGAATCGGGGGTCTAAGGTGTTCGTACCATCTCTTGGAAGGAGCCATCTGACGAAGTTGATCACAGCAAGTGGAGAAGTCGTTTCTTCCAAGCCGGCAGTTCTTTCGGAAGTAGAGGACATCTACGGCCGGTTATACGCACCGCATGCATCTCGACCTGATCCCGAAAATGAGGATTCTAGAGCTACATTAACATGTCATTTCTCAGAAGACCTGCCTGAAGTCAATGTTGGCGAAATCGAGACTGCTCTTAAACAGCTTAAAAATGGAAAAGCCCCAGGAGAGTACGGTGTTACTATAGAGTTATTAAAAGCAGGAGGTAATCCGGTACTCAAGGAACTCCAAAAGCTTTTGGTGAACTCCGGTGGCGTGGAGTAGGAGTGCGGCCGTCCTGTTCTTTAAAAAGGAAGACAAAACCCTACTGAAGAACTATCGTCCGATATCCCTACTGAGTCACGTCTATAAGCTGTTTTCAAGAGTGATCACGAACCGTCTTGAGCGAAGATTCGACGAATTCCAAACCACATCGACACAGAAGAAGAAGTTATACAGAAGTTCCATGCGTATAATCGCCCCCTGAGTCTTGTATTCGTGGACTATGATATGACTTCTGGGCTGTTCTGGGCTGTCCCTGCAGCGTTGCCAAGTTGATTGGCGATATATCCAAGTGATGAGATATCTCTACGGAGCTGCTACCATGTCTGAGTCATGCTGTCCGAGTACAGAATCAGCAAACAAACCCCATACCATTGCATCGAGGAGTGAGACAAGGGGACGTTATATCCCAAATTGTTCACTAATGCAATGGAGGATATGTTCAAGACGCTGAACTGGAAAGGACGTGGCATCAACATCAATGGCGAATACATCTCTCACTTGAGATTCGTAAACGACATCGTCATCGTGGCAGAAACGCTGCAAGGCCTACAAAGAAATGCTGAACGAGCTGGCTGATTCTTCTATGCGTATCGGCCTACGGATGAACTTGGATAAAACCAAGGTCATGCTCAATGAACATATTCTACCGGAACCGACTGCGATACACAGTACCGTCCTCGAAGTTGTTCAAAAATATGTCTACCTCGTTCAGACTTTGCGATTAGGTAGCACTCACGGCAAGACTGGTTCACCAGTTTAAAGTCGCTCAGCGTGCTATGGATTAGTAAGAGGCAGTGGGCTGGCCATATTTGTCGCAGAACCGATAACCGTTGGGGGAAACGTGTTCTAGAGTTGAGACCGCGTCTCGGCAAACGTAGTGTAGGACGTCCTCGGACACGGTGGAGTGACGACTTTCGCAAGACGGCTGGCAGGAGCTGGATGCGAGTAGCCCAAGAACGATCTCAGTGGCGTGTAATTGGAGAGGCATATTTCCGTCCAATACTGGACGTATTTGACGGAAATGGGCTGATGGATTGGATTCAATAATTATGACATCAAATAGTTCCTTTGATTTTAAGTTTAATTTATCATTAATATTAGTAATATATCCGTCCGCTATTGTAGATAGACCGCCTTGTATAGATACCCATAAAAATAGTGTGAAAGTAACAGCTTATTGTTCAGGAGAAAATTCGAGTTGCAACTTGTTACCTTTGTTTACGATCTGCGTATTATTTTATTTAGCTATGATAGTTTATATATTATGTTAAGCTCAAATTAAAATACTCACCACTAACCAAGCAATATATCCCATAAAAGAATATATTAATATAAATGAAAAACCGAATTCTTTCATAGCTAAAGATTCCTCATATGCCTTGTATGTCCTATGGTTTTCAAACCGAACTATGACAGTAGACAAAACATGATATATCTGAAAATAATAATGTTGAGTGATTTTCTAAAACTATCTAAATGTATAAATCCGTAAGCCGAATCCGCCATTATTACTTTCTTCAGTCAAAACATATTTTAAATGGGGTAAAAAAGGTTTTACTTAACTTTGTTTAATGTTATGTATGTGGGTTATGACGGTTTACTTATTTAGGTATGTATGATGCTCTTTAATTATTTTGTGCGTAGTAAACCCGATTACACTCGCCTTCATTGGAGACACCGCACTAATTTCATATAGCATACTGCGTTAATAATTTGGAGAAGCAGAAAAAACACAAATTGTTTATGCTGCTCCAAACTGCTGCTTGAACCAAATTTTATGATTAAGAGTTACGTGCTTTTGAATTGGGTCAGAATGACCTAATTATTTCATAATTTCAGGCATACATTAATTCAAAGGTGGATTAAAGACTTTTACTGTTCTAATTTTGTTATAAGAAAAAATCGTCTTATAGTGAATTGGTCTTATTTGTTAAACGATTCCTTAATACACACCATTTCCGACAACGATACCATCAGCATGTACCTTGTTTGAAATTCAGCTAAAATTCTGTAATCGTCTTTCTTTTCCGATTTATTAATCGATTTATTAACGGTGGCGTAGTATTTTTCATAATCTTCATAACCTTTTTTCATAATTGCTGGAATCGCCCAAAGCTATTGACATGAATTATTGTATTATATTATTTTGGGATTTTAGTAACAATTTCAAAATAATTATTTAATTATGAGAAGTTTTTAATTTCTTTTATAGCGAAAGCAATTGAGTTCCAACAGAATGCCCCAATAAAATTCTCGTTTTTATACTATTTTAGTTTAATTTGTTACTACCTTTTAATTTTTAATTTTGCAAAGTCTGTTCGGTTTACAAAGTCTCATTAGACTTTTAAATAAAATAAAAAGAGTTTTACTTACATAAACTAATATGAGTCCTTTGGTAAAAACAAAACGTAATAGTTTATAAAATTGGCTTTCGAAATTTAAAAATCCAGTTGTAAGGGATTTTTTATATTCTGGCCTAAAGAAAAATAAGTATTAATTGATCTTATCAAATATTCATTAAAAATATAGAGCCGTACATAATTGTTTACATGTTGCTGATGTGTCGTTTTATTTTTTTGCAATATAAATAATTTATCTGTGTAGTGACAAGCTTTTAGGTCATATCTAGAAACATAAAGCCATTTCCCATTTTATTTTTTCAGTTTCGGTCGTTTTGGAGGGCTGTACCATCGCATAAATAGAGCTGAAGACTATAAGATACATACTGCTGACTACGATATTATGTCCCGCACAGTTGTCTCAGCAGTTTGCTGAGCATTCTCCACGCGAGCATTGTCGCCGTGGCCAACGGCCGGTATCAATAAATTATATCTTACATAATGTATTTAAAGATATAATTACCGGTCGAATGTTTTGCAGTATAAATCTACTCCATTGAGTTCCCACATCCACTTTAAAAAATATTCTTTACGTTTCCAAAAGGTAATAAAAGTAAATGCTGAAAAAAAAATGATATTCATAAAAATAAATGTTAGCCTCAATCACTTCCATAGCCAGATGCGGCTTTACCGGCTTTACAGTGCAGGGTGCAGATGTAAGGCGCGCCGTAGCAAAGAGGCATGCCACCACAAGCTGCGTTTTTACCTACTCTACACAATAACTTTTACGTCGTACGTAGAAATCATCCGCCCACTCTTTTGTTGAATTAAGTAATTGAATTTTTCGCACAGATCAGCCCTAAGGAGGGTAATTAGATTAGAGACCATGTCAACCCCCTTCTTTCCTAAAATAATACATTCTTTCTGAAAAGATTAAAAATTGCACTATTTGCACCCGAATTTCCATTTGAAAATAACTATGTATTCCATTTTCACTCCACTTCTACTAGACCGCGCCACAAGGGTTCCTTACTCTGTAAATAGTACTACGTCTGCGCTTGCATTTTAGGAATTGGTCGTCAGGTGTTTTGATGCACTAGTTAGATTAGATAGCCTATGCCCTTCATTTGGCTTCAAGCTAGCTTCAAACAGACGTGGTTGGGCCATGATAGAGCAACAGACAGACAGAGTTACTTTCACATTTATATTATTTGTATAAAGATAATACTCATTGCCGTGAGGTGACCGGCAGAGTAGAATAGCACCTACCTCTTTCTTAGCGAAGTGTCGTACAAGGCGACTAAGGTATTTAAAATATTGGCACACTGATAATTTACCTAACTTGCTATGACAATAATATAGACATTACTAAACACAGATGTGTTAACGAATTTATCATCAAATCCGGGGTTTTCCTGTCTTCATACTGAGCAGGTTTTTGGACGTCAGACGGCTATCGGTACTGGAATAATAAACCCAAAACGCCAAATTATTGGGTTAGAATTATGGAAAGGTTACAAAAAGCTTTGAGGATTACAAATAGGGCGTCGTCGCGAAACGACGGGCAGACACATCGCCCTACCTCTGCGAATAGTATGCAAGGGCTACCGGGTCATGGACGGGCTCGGCTAAAGACGTTAGTCCCAACTTGTAGCCAAAAGATCCGCTTCGCTTCTTTAAACGTAGGCACTCTACTAACAGGAAAAACAAAGGAACTTGCTGCACTCTTAAAACGCAGAAGGGTCGATTTTATGTCTACAAGAAACTTGATGGACAGGATCCAAAGCTCGTAACATCGGAGAGGGCTATAAACTTATGTACGTGGGCGCAAAGCACGGAAGAAATGAGGCGTAGCAATTGCTATAAAAGAAGAGCACCTCAACAACATCCTAGAAATAAATCGTGTATCTGACAGATTAGTATGTCTAAAAGTCCTAGTAGAAGGAGAACTTATACATGTTATTTCTGCATACGCTCCCCAGATTGGTTGTAGCCGAGAAGGAATATTTTTGGACCACTCGGGAAAGTATACTCCAGCAAATACCAACCAAGGATACTATTGTACTGGGAGGTGATCTAAATGGCCTCATCGGCGAAGTCAATAAGTCTTTTAATAGAGTGCATGGAGGTCACGCATACGGCACCCTAAACGATGCTGGCAAAATTATACTTTCAACGGCAGCAGATGATGTTTGGCCGCTTTTGTACTTCGCATGAAGTACAAAAGCATCATCATCGCAAATTGACTACATTCTAACGAACCGAAAACATATGATATTATATTACAAATTGTATGTATTAAGAATAGTAAGGTTATTCCGGGAGAATGTATTTGTACCCAACACCGTCTTTTTGTGATGGATATGAAGTTTCAGAAGATTGGCAAGAAGAAACCAACACAAACTCCAGAACACACGAAATGGTGGAACTTAAAAGGTGACAAGGTTCCAGAGTTTTGTGCACATCTGGAAAATCTGAAAATAGACACAGACGTTGACACAATGTGGGAAGACTTACTAAATGAACGAAGAAAATAAGATAAGAGAAACGTGGTGAATTTAAAAACTGGCAGACCACGCAAACACCTTAAGACAAAGAGACTAGAAGAGAGAGAAGAGAAAAGAAAAACATCAAAAAAGTAATTGCAGTAGAACAGGTAAACTCCCAAAAGAACCTTTACAAAACATTTTGCAGTAAAGAAGGTCAAAAACATATACACAAGCTCGCAAAACAGAGGTGTCGGAGCACAAAGGATCCAGCTTCGTGTAAATCCATCAAAAGTTCGAATGGCGATTTGTTGTACAAAGACAGAGATATTATAACGGCTTGGTTTCAATATTACAAATAGCTACTGAATGCGAATCCAACTGCACAAAACTTCCAGATATGAATAAGAACTTGGGACTTATACCTCCTATACACCCAAGTGAGGTGAAGACGGCCTTGCAAAAAATGTCCAACAAAAAAGCCATAGGTCCGGATGGTATCCCAGTAGAAGCTTGGAAATGCTTGCGTGAAAAAGGAGTCAACTTGCTCATCAATTTCTTCAACTGCGTGATGTTCTCTTCTAAAATGCCAGACGCGTGGAGATTGAGCACCATAGTTCCAATTTATAAAGGAAAAGGTAGCAAGTATGAATGTAACAACTACCGCGGAATCAAGCATTTACCGCCTGGCCACGGGACATTCGCGGACGCGAATATTCGCGCGGTGCGAACGGCGAAGCGTCTTGCGAATGAAACAAACGTATAGCAATGCACAGAGCATGCCACGCGCAGCGGCGACCGGCGAATTGTAACGAGCGAATCGCGCGCGCGATCTGCGGCGCGGCCGGAGAGCTAAACGAAAACTATGAATCAGTACAGCGCAAATCACGTAGTCGGCGAATTTGCGTTGGGATCAAAAGAGTTTAGTTTTTTTCGCGGCGAAAAATGAATACCGAAACTTTATTATTGCTGAAATATTAGCTAAACCACCTATTTGGACATCTGGTCATCCACAGCATAAATTTAAACATGTAGTGAAGAGGTTGTGGGAAGAAATAAAAATAAAATTTTCTGATTGTAAAGGTGAATTTTTGTTTTTATTTATTTAGGTATATATAATTAATTCATTAATGATGTAACGTCAATTCGTCATTAAACTACTCTCAGGTTTCGATAATTTTGATGGATTATGTTATATATTCCAAAGATTACGTTCAGATTATAAAATATGCCTTTCTGAATGTGTACCGAAATATTTATGTAGGCATAGTATTCGGTACCTACGTACGCTCGGCTCGACTGTCTGCCATCTTGTTTTTGCGTTAGCTAGCAGAACCGACCACAAGTTCAGTTACATCTATACATATAATGAAATTGGAGTGTTTGTTTGTAATATTAAAATAGTCCTTTTTTACTCAATGCATATGTATACACGGTACATGATATATGTACCTTGTATACATACCTACTTATGTATGCATACAAAAATTTTTTTTTACAATTTTATTGTTTGTTCCGACTCTTCTTTGGAACGGCTGGACCGATTTGGACGAGACTTTCACTGGCAGATAACTGATATAATAAGGAGTAACTTAAGCTACAATAATATATATTTTTTGATTATTATAATATTATAGTATAATAATAACAATAATTGAAATTAACGTTAATGACTGATTAAAAGTTAGAAGTTGTTTTTTATTTTAGTTTTAAGAAAAAGAATGACATTGTATATATATATATATATATATTTTAATAAATAAAATAATTACCCCAACATAAGTATATAAATAAATAGGTAATGTAGAATAATATAGATGAATATATACGTCGTCGGACGTCCTGTCTAGTCGCGGCGGCGAACGCCACTCCCGCCAATCCCCGTGGCCAGGCCGTTAAGTCGTTAAGCCGTAGGCCGTTAAGCTTTACGAGAGAGTTATAGATAGTCGCTTAAGATCTGAGTGCGCCTTATCAAAAAATGACTACGGCTTCGTTCCTGGCTTATCAACAACTGATCCGATGTTCGCTCTGAACACAATTGCTGAAGAATATCGTGCAAAAAACCAGCCATTGTAATGCAATAGCATTCCTGGACCTGGAGAAGGCATTTGATCGCGTCCCAAGAGATACGATTTGGTGGAGCCTTCGTAAGAAGAACGTCCCCGAACAGTATGTTAACATCATTGCCGACATGTATAAGGGTGCAAAATCAATGGTACGGACGCCAGCGGGTGCAGCAGCAGCAGGAGAGTAGGCTGCGATGGTATGGGCACGTGAAAAGGAAGCCCCCCGACTACGCAGGTAATTTAACATTACAACTTTCCATCCCTGGTCGTAGATCCAGAGGCGGACCCAAAACAAGGTGGAAAGATGTGGCGTTGAAGGACGTGAAGATGTGCCAGCTGTCCGCCGACGATGTTAAGGAAAGAGCGAAGTGAAGAGCTAAAACGAGGAAAGCTGACCCCACCACCATGTGAGATATAAAGCTAGGAAGAGAGAGAGAGAGAGAGAGAAAGACAATACTCACTTATACATACTTAATTATGTTACCATTTCTATACGCACCCCAAAAAATAGTGAAAAGGGAATAGTAGCCAGTATAGGGGTGATCTAAAAGAATGTTAATTTTCCCAAAATCGCAGGAAGCGTCATAATGTCTATCCCAACAGTGCCGATCTCTGCACGGACCGAGCCTCAAACGCTTCAATCCACATAGTGACTCACTGCAAAAAAAAAATCGTTAAGTATTTTAAATTTTTTGAACTATGATCAAAACAAAAATGCTCTAATTTCATTTAATTACTCAGGAGTGAGTACTATTTTAAAATATTATCACAATTACTCTCACTCGCTAGTTTTCAAAATAATGATAAATCCTTAGCTAATTTTTATAAAATAAATTAATATATAAATTATATAAAATGAAACCTTAGGTTTTTTTCGCCGACAAAGTATGGCAACGCAGTGTTAATTACACCGCCAATTGAAGCTATAGCCAGCGCCGTGTTCAAAAATCCATAAAACGCAAAGTAAAACGCAATCTGAACATAACATAGTACAACTTATTTATGAATTTAGGTTATACTTCGACAAAATAAAAAAAAAAACTTAAGGAACATTATAAAAGTAAAATGTTAATACTGAAAGTATTAAGGATTCGGATTATATTCATTAGAATTTAAACTAATCTCTTTTTAATAACGCTTATTACACAGTGTGCGACTTGTTTCTCAAATGATTACGTTCTCCTAACAGCCGAAATATCAGTACGTTTATACGTAAACCTTATAAAGTAATCACGTATTATAGTGTGTGATTTGATTGTATTGACTGATACTAACTTGTGGTCCAAAATACTCATGAATCAGGTGCAATGGTTGAAATTTAAACATATTTGTAAATCCTGACCATTTGTAATACAGTATCTGCAAATATTAAAAATACAATTTAAAAATTCTTAATTTGTTAGTGGTCATATTAAGTCGCAGAATAACGCAATTTTTTTAAGCGACTTCAAAAAAAGGAGTGTTCTCAATTCGAACGGTTATATATATTTATATTTTATGTTTGTTCGCCGATTACTTCGCCATTTATGAACCGATTTTGATGATTTTTTTTCTTAGAAAGAAGATACTCCTGGAATGGTACGATGATGAGGATATCAGAGTCTGATGATGTGATCCTGGAGAAATCGAGGGGAACCCTCAAATTTTATAGGCACATGTACCGTGTTTTACATATTTTCTAAAGTTATATTGGCATTTGCTTCTGGCAATCATAATATTATACTGCTGAGCTGATGATGGAAGGTGTAAGTCCTCAATTACTAGGAGTTAGGAAAAAGTTCTTTCAACATTAATATATGGATTTATACTCCTTTTCGTAGCTTTTATGAAGAGTAGTACAGGTTCACTAAACATTTCTTTTGTTATGTTATTGTTTGGTATATCATGCTCCAGAAGTGGTCCCATATAAGTTTTATTGAAATAGGCTCAGCGCTAAGGTTGTCTTAGATTCAATGTTGTCTTAGATTTTCGCGATTATTACACATTGAGTCGGACGATTTTGAGTGAAAAACAAAATGTAGAAATGTTTACATACGATCGGCCGATTTCAATAATACGTGTTTAAATCAAATTATTTTATTACTTTTTTTAGTTATCACTTTGAAGTCGGTGTAATTTTTTAAAAAAAATATTTTATCTTATTATTAATATTAATCTGTAATTTCACAAGTAACAGCGCTTCGGCAAGCCACAGTTATTTTTATTTTGCAATTTATTTTACTAGCGACCGGACCCGGCTTCACATGACGAAAAATATTTATTAAAAAGACTCAAAAATACGCTTAATGTAATTAACATTTTTATAACCATTACTAGATGAACTTTATTTTAGTTTTTAGGACTTACAACGAGTTCTTAAAACATTTACTTTATGCCTAACGTATAAGAAGCTTATAATTGCCTTTTTATTTTATAGATAGAAATGATCATACCTGTCGTGCATTTGATCCAAAAACAGTTTGATCTGGCATAAAACGATACGGACCATCATGGAGTGCATAAGCGTCTAATATTATATTCCTTTCTAATAATCTAAAACATAACGGTTCAAATCAGTATTCATTTCAAAAAGATCTCTATCGTTGTAAAATTGGGATAAAACTAAACACTGGCCGGTACAATGATATCGGGGTTGTCAGAATAGTTTGTATTTAGCATAGGAAATCAGGACCTAGTAAAGCGTTGGCAGAAAAAATAGTAGTAGCCTAGAATACGTTGCTATTTTGATAGTCGAATCATCAGATGTTTTCGCAAGTTTCCACTGAATTCTTCCACTTGAGTTAAATGACCTTATGCTGCTACTGACATGACTACAAAGATAAATACATTTTCATGCTCTTACTGATGGACCGACATGTATAAAATATTATTTATAATCTGTATAAATAATATTATTTTTAATATTATGTTATTGCAACTGTCTTATATTTCTTTATAACTATTGGTGTTTTTTTTAATTCAAAATAGTGAATTGATGGGGCTAAAGTACCAAGGCCTACATAAGAGAGAGATCACCACACTTTTTGTGTACATAACCTGGACTTCAGATGTCTCAGGAAACATAATAAAAAAATATTTTTAGGTAAACTTTGTATATTGTGTGTTCCGTTTGACGTCTGAAGCCCATTACGAGAGACTTGTTTGTTATCTCCTGGTGGCTTGTCAATGAAATTTTTACGAAAAACAAGTAACGCAACAAAGTGACAAGATTGCGTATACTAAAAATATACTGTATGATTACAATGAAAAATTAAATTTATATTCAATTGAACAAAATTAAAGAATTAAGTTAATAATAATCAGTGATTTGGTTAGTAATTAATTAGAAGAGAAAAATCGGGGTAAGGCTTACACTAGAATTTTCTAAATGTACTTTCGTATTGCCAATTAGCTTTACTTAGAATATCATTAATATGATACTTCTAGCCAGTTCAAGGATGTAACCGCCGATCTGAAGCTACCTGGTGAAGTTTGGATGCTATTTTCAGACAAAACTTTCTTTACCCAGCCACCAATTATAGTCGGTGTGGCTGGCTTTACGACGCCTCTAGTAGTAATAAAAAGATTTGATATAGACCTTCTCGTGCTTCCTAATATTTATTTTCTTCTTACCCAAAATACCGGATCAATATTCCTTTCAAGTGCAGCTGAGAGTATCCAGTCTGATAAACAATGGGATCTGGAATCTGTTTCAGTTGAGTTGTTGTAATTGACTCTGAATTTTCCACGAAATGATTTGCATCACAATGTAAAAGGGTCAGATCGTGCACCCCCTGATACAAACAACAAAACCGTGGCGTCGCGTTTCGAAACCTCGTAGAAGCTTGTAGGACCTGGGTGAACGAGTTTAAGATGCCTGATGACTATTCTTGCATCCCAAATAGGGATCTGTTCAGGTCAGGATCTGGCGGCGGTTTTGCTGTGAGATAGCTTTTTGCACTTGCTATGTGGCTGGAGGAAATCTTCGCGCTGGAGATAGTCGCACAGATAGTTGATATTACGTTCCTATGCACTAATATGGTACGGTAAGCTAAATTATCCTTTATGTGTAGATTCAGGGCTAAGTAGCGTGCGACCTGGGATGGCATGGGCACACGCAGATCGATGTCACTGCTTTCACACCAGCGCGACCACTTCGTCCACATTGCGATGTAAGTTTTATGTGTGAAAACGCGCCAGCAGGATGTCAAAAGTTGTCTCTCTCCCACAGACCAGTTATGGGTTATCGAATCCCATTAAAAATGAGCTAAACTTCCAGGTTCAGTCTGCCCACTTGAGCCCGAGGACGGCTTTTAAATGTGTGTACGGGATTCGTTTCTGATGATTTCTGAATCTTCCTCGGTCGAGTCAAAGATCTGTTTTTGAGGTCTGGGCGCCAAAATGGTCTCTTCGACTTGGGCGTTATTATTATGAATCTGCTTGATTCTGAGTTGAGGTGATGCAGCACTCGAGGCAGGAGGCTGGGTGGACAGAAACTCCAGGCCAGGCCGTAATGCCATTGTCTGCTGAATGCCTCGTGAAAGCAAGCGTTCGAGTCTGCTAAGCCGAATGACACATATGTTCGATTAACACATGTGAGGTTTGACGCAAATACGTCGATTTCGGGTGTTCCCCAAACGCCGAAAATCTTTTCCGTGGTCTTAGGCAATATAATGCTACTGGGGAGCGACGCACTTGCGCGAGAGGTAGTCGGCTTCCGAATTAGAAACTCCTGGTGTAGGAGGAGTACAATGTTGAGGCTGTCCACTAACACCAGCAGAACATTGGTCAGCTCTAAGAAAGGCCCTGACCTGGTTCCGCCTTTGTTTCTTATGAAGGCTATCAAGGTCCAGTTGTCACATTGCAGGATCACAATCAAGTCT
Source organism: Vanessa cardui (assembly GCF_905220365.1). Lineage (NCBI taxonomy): Eukaryota > Metazoa > Arthropoda > Insecta > Lepidoptera > Nymphalidae > Vanessa > Vanessa cardui. The sequence goes on from NC_061124.1 coordinate 7,610,575, forward strand.
TTCAAATTTTTTGTTTCGGCTGATATTGCAACGATCACCTTTAGCTGTTGATTAGAGCATTGTATATCGGAAGCGTCCGTAACGATGTAATTCGTCGTCATCATCTCGTGATGGATTGGAGTCACTTGATGTGCAACCACCTTTCCAATTCTTGATAGACTTTCTCCGAGAACTTCTTTGGGGCATTTGAATGTACTGACCCATTTTTGAGACCTTTTCTTGGGGAAGAGATTTGGTCTTGATTTGTACATCCCAATTTATATCCCGAAATTATATTGACCTCGTCGGAGTGAGGATAGATTTTTCCAATTTGACGTACCATCTGAGACTGGTTAGGAATTTGATAGCTAGTTTTACTTAGGCTTCCAGCTGGTCCCTGGACTGATGAGCTAGGAGGTAGTCGTCCAGGTAGACAATGAGACGGAGTCCTTGTTTTTTAAAGCATTTCTTCAGTCCAGTTCAACACAGATGCGAACATTTTTAGTGCCGCCGTTAAGCCGAACGGGAGGCAGGTGGTAATAGGCTTGGCTGTGACCACGAATAGGAAAAATGAAATAGAACTTTTTACTCCACTTTATATGGCTACTACACGCATATGGTCGAAGGAATTGCACTTCTTTCTTAGATGTAGCAAATCGGTATGTTTCAAATTTAGATGAAAATAAAATAATTATTCTGGTATATAATATAAAATAAGGATATTACTGTTTATGTTCCTACTAGCAGGATATTGCAGTGAGATCATGAGGAGATGGGGAATCATCGTAGATATTGTAATTGACGAGACATAGTGGCTTAACATATAGAGCAAAAAAATAATAATTAAAGAATAACCAGTGCATTTAAGTGTTACAAACTTGAATAATTTATGTTCATATTATTCTGTTTACCAACAAGTGTATCAAGTAAGCTTACCGATTAATACTATAATGATTGGCTGCGTTACCAAAAGGTAGGTTCAACAGAATCTTGTAAACTATAAGACTTCTTTCATAATAAGAGTACATGTCCGTACCTTTTGAGTAATTTTTTCTGTAAATAAAAAATATATAAATATATAACTATTTTTGCGAAACGTTTTGCCTAGATTTTGTTGATTCTCAAGAGCGACCAAGCGATTGCAAACTATTTTAGCCATATATGTACACATAACACAAGTGTGAGCGTAAACATATCTGCACTCTATTCCTTCGCATACGTTACACTGGGACGGCAGTCGGCTGTCAAACTAGTTTACGTGTTTTCCAAGACACAAGTTTTAATACATTAAATGTTTATAAATTAATATTTACAATACCACCACAGTGCATGTTTACGAATCAAATCAAATCAATTTTACTTAATTTAAATTCCCAACGAAGCATTTTTGAATCTTCAATAATTAAATACTACCACCGTCTCCGAACGCAGCTTCTAGGAAACGGCAAGAAACTCACATCGTTGCTCTATTAATGTAAACAGATTTACAATGCTGTTATTCATAGTAATTAGTGTCCTATGATGGAACCCGAGCCTAACTCCAGGCGTTTCTTTCTAAACGGTACTGTTTTAATTAATAATATGATTTATTTATAAATTTAGTCTAAATATTCTTTTTAAATTTACATCCAAAATTCCATACAAAAGGGGTGCTCGACTGCAGTTAGGAGTCAAGAGTTATCCCTAAAAATAATCCTATTCTCATAATATTCATAATATTCTAGAAGAATATTATGCCTAACGCAATCGAAAGCTTTTGATAAGTGACAACGCATCATAATTGTGCTTAACAAATGCTACACCTGCATCAGTAGTCGAGCGACCTTTAGTGAAAACATGTTGTTGAGAATGCAATAGCTTATTCGAACATAATAACAATTGATTAAGCATGATTTTCTCAAAAAATATACTCAATACTGGCAAAATAGAAATCGGTCTATAATTGTTCGGATCATTTTTATCACCGGACTTAAATAATGGGATTATTACTTTACATTTTTTAACAGATCATGAAAAATACCAGATTGTACACAATTATTAAAGAAATAAAAAGCCTACACAATTACGTAATAATTGTAACTGATAGATCCTAAAGGTCACTGGTTCTTTTAGGTTTAATGTTTTAAATAGTTTTAATTCTTCTTGCGGAGTTATACTCTCCAAAGAAAATTCTACCTCATTCTGGGGAACACTTAAGTTCAACACGTAAGTAAGTCTAAGGCGTCAGTAGGTGACGCATTGAGTCCTTTAGTAATAATCAGAGTAATTTTAGAGATATATTTTTCGAATTAGTTGGCCACATCTAAGTATTTAGCTACAATTTCGCCTTTTATACTCATTTATCAAACTTCAACCTGCCTCTCTCCGAACTTAGAATATCGCAAGTAGTTTTCTTTTGGGTGTTACCCACATCTTACTTCTTAATCTTTATTTTGTATGACTGTGTTTCGATTATTAAGTAATGTTACGATTAAGTAAGTATAATTTATAAAAGAAGAATATAGAATTATACATGTATTCTGAGATTGATGTTTTGGCGAATTTTTGTCGTTTTAAAGGAATAGTGTCTATAGGCATATGGTCGAAGCAATCGCACTCCTTTCTTAGATGTAGGAAATTGGTTTGTATCAAATTCAGATAATAATGAAATAGTTATTAGTACGTACCGTATTAAATTAATCCAGTCCCTTTGTTTATTTTTCATACACGGCAAAATGGGATTCGTTGAATCTAGATGACTCTCAACGAAATGTCTCTTGATACCAAATATTTCTCCGTATTCTGTTATTACGTGATCAGGTGCGTGAATTTTTATAAATAATAAATTTTTGTGAGCTCCCATCTAAAATAATTAGTCATCCTATTATTTTTATTATACAACACTTAATGAAACCTTGGGATCAGGCACTTTTCGAAACTCTCGGGCAGAATAAGAGTGTACATGAAAAGTTTTTTCGTAATCGGTTTACGCAGAGTAAAGTTTCAAGCTAGCATGTGTTTTTTTTAAGATTTATGTTTTTATGGCATCGGTATACAGACGATCCAATGGGCTCCCTGATAGTAACTGACAGCGATTGTGAAGACGATTGTCTTTATAATTTTTAGAAGACCAGCGAATCGTACTGTTATTAGAGAGTAAACTTACCACGCCGGGTTCTACTTCGATTTGTAAGCCTGTTTTAATGATGTTTGTTAGAAAATCGGTCTTTATGGTGTCTGTGTCTACACTACGTGGCTTGTCTTCAACAACCAAGACCAGGTCTATACGCCGTTTTTCATCTCTGAACTTTCCCATAATTGCTGTCTTCTCTATTATTTTAATCTATGTCAGAAAAACACACAGAATTACATTTTTAGTTATTTATACAAAACTAGAGATCGGTCCCGACTTCGCACGGATGCAATACTGATACTGAATATACTGTAGATTTTTCTTGTTTCTTTACGGTATTGGCCATGTATTATAGACAAAATCATTCCTCTCGAATCACTCTGTCTATTAAAAAAAGTCATCAAAATTAGTGGCGTAATTTTAAAGATAAGCATACATAGGGACTGACTGCGGTAAGCGACTTTGTTTTCTACTATGTTATGATGATAATGATGATTACAAGTGTACAAGATGATTCGAGTATATATGATAGGATTAGACGAATGTCCAAATATATTATCATATGTAGCCGTTCTAGCACCGCTTACTTTTTATGTGCTCTATGGGTGCTTGTAATCAATTTTGAGCTCTGCGGCGAGGTAGTCTGCAACAACCCCCCATTGTAAAAACGGGGCGGACTAAGCTCGAAACCGAAACCTCAAAAATATAACGGCCCTAAACCCAGCAATGGCATATTAATATGCCCTTATTTTTTATATGACTTGAACATATTTTATAAGCGGCAGTTGATATTATGTTGCAGTACAGTAATTAGTAGTGATGAAGTTTTATAATCTCAACAGATATTTAATTTTATAATTATTGTAAGAAAATAGAAAGTATATTAACAGGTTGAGATTCTTCTTCTTCTTCTTTTTCTTTTTTTTCTTTTTCTTCTTGTACAGGTTCTTCTTTTACTTTTGGTTCTTCCTTAATTAGTTGCTCAATTTTACCATCGGCTTCGCTTGATTTATTTTGATTGCAAGCATCTTCATGAACTATTTTCAGTCTGTGCATACTATCTTCTTCATTTATAAACTGCAAAGATTTAAATCGTTAGAGGCGCCCTCACTTGAAAAGCTGGAATAATTTGTACAATGCGTGTGTTGCCAAGTCGCTTACGATGCCTTACGTGCTCACACTAATGAGTGTGAAGTTCGGTCAACAAATTCATCAAATAGTAATATGTAAGAAATTAGGTTGTTAAAGGAAATAATTTGTAAAAATTGCAAAAAATAAAACACGTTATTAAAAAAAAATTAATTTAAAAATAAATAATAATAAATGTATATTTTTTAATACAATTATATTTTTTTTTGTTATTTCCTACACGTTATTACATAACATTTATTCTACATGAAATAAAATCAATTTATAATACTTTTGCCAGTTTGTTCTCTTTTTATGAATATGATGAAGGCATACAATGAGCGTAGCATTTAATTACGGACTTTATTAATTGTATTTTGTGGTTCCAAGGTGCTGGTTATTCTAGGGAATGATGTTTTTAATATTGGAAACATTGTATTTGATGAATAAACTCAGTGCAAGGTATCCATTTCTATAATAAAATTCCACAGACATTTTTAACTTAGCCGTTTCGTAAATTCAAATCGTTTATAAAAAATACATTGGTGAAAAAGGCAAATTATTCGATACAAGATTTTGTAGATGATAAAAAAGCGTGGAATTAATACCCGTTGACTTCCAGGCAGGATATATTAATTTAATAATCGTATTAACTAACATGAGTGTATTTTTTTAAATGTTGAAAAAGAGTAAGTACTGAGTTTCTTGCCGGTTCTTCTCGGTAGAATCTACTTTCCGAACCGGTGGTAGCTTCACTTAATTGTTAAATGACGATTCAAAAGTGCTTGTAAAAGCCCACTTGAATAAAGTATACTTTGATTTTGATTGATTTTGATTGAGTACTTTTGATTGCCAAGCTATATAATCAATTTTATTATGAAAATAATTATTGCCTTGTAGATTTTTATAAAATTTTAGGAATGCTTCTGTTTTAATTCAAATATCAAAAACATCGCGCGAAGAAAAAAATAAACTACCTAGATTTCTTAAAGTTATCAACCGATGAAAACTTTAATTTTGATTACTCATTAAAGCGCTGCAACATTTTTGACATTGAATTTTTAATCATTTTTCTAACGACCCACCCTGATGTACATATATCCGACAATTTGCTGTAAGATCTCACTCATACCTATTTCTTCGTCTAATAAAATTGATAGAATATCACTATATCATGTTAATTTGACATTGTTCGTCCTCTGCTGATTGCAACTCATTTAATGTGGATCAGTGTCGCGGAACCCTGACGTGGTCGCATTAATTCTTTCGTGAGCTGATGTATTACTCAATATTGAAAAATTTTCTATAGGCGAGCAATTTCCCGTAAAACTGCTCCGTAGTTCTAGGAGGCAAAGTGCTTTTTTCATATATGCCACGAAATTGCTCAGTAGTAGCAAATCTTGCAAAGTACGATGAAAAGCTGGTATAGCATGAATTTTAATTTTTCGTCTCCCAGTGGTGTTAAAAAAATGTCATCTTGCTTGAAATAATAAATTTGCAGAATAAACTCGACTAAATTTCGTAGGTGACCACGCCTCATCTCCCTGGTCTCGCTGTATTATCTTTATCCACTTTTCTTTCCAACGTGTGTCTTGAGAAAATCTAAATAATAAAAACATAATTTAAGAAAGGTATTTTCAATTATTTAAATTTTATTCCAGTACCAAATAAGTTACTCTTGACTGAACCACTGAACCATATTTAATAAAACACCCATCATTTACTAAGCTACTAGATTTCTAAGAGCAAAAATATATTTGACGACCTAATATTACAAAAAATATTACGGTGCAATTTAAAACATTTTTTTAAAAAACATAATATGCCGACGCTACCACAGGATTGCCGCTGTTAATGTCCATTTATAGATGATCCCTTTCAAAACCGCTTCCGGAGCACTTCCGTGTATCTAGTTATTTTAGTTAATAGAACGGTGCTGAGACTCTTAATTACATAAATTATGCAATACTACTTTCTCCGTCGCACATGTTTACATCGAAATAGAATAAATTTAATATTAAAATAAATATAAATACTTACGAGTGAAATAGTATTTCTTAAGTTGTGATTGCACTTTCGAAAGGCACATGACGGCTTACAGCGATTTTTTTTGGATTATAATTAGAGCATTAATTACGATCGATGACCTCTGACTGTCACTCCGTATAAATGAACACTGATTGCAAATGAGTGAGCTCACTCATTTGAGGATTGACACATTTTATAGCGGTTATACTATGGCATGGGCGCATAGATTTGGAACTATTTAAATCTTTGATAAACTAACACCATACTAATCTTATAAATAGCTAAGTTTTGCATCTCTTCTTCCAGAATCAGGGTAAATTATACACGATCATGGAGATATATTTTTTAATTTTAAGAATAAATTTCCCTTTCACATACATAAATACAGGAATAATCTGTACGTCGATGTGTCTAGCAGAGTCCAATAAGTCTACTATAGATAGACATAAAAATACATCTAAATTTGTTTAATTTACTTGTCACATTATAAAAGCTTGGCCAAAATAAATAACAGTATATACATTCTACACGTAAAATATACTATTAAAACTTGAAAATACGACTGGAGTCTCCGAATATCTTTTCTCTAGTTGTACTTACTATATAGCCTGTAATAATCTAATTAGTTATTAATGCAAAAATGTTACCAGAAATTTTTTCGTCGGTAATTCTTCCCGAAAGGTTTTGTATCTAATGCATTTATTTGAATGCATTATGGTTAAGATAACAACGTTTGAATAAAAATAATCAATATATATTTATATATAAAATAATCGAAAGGATATTATTAACAAAGTCCACTTCGAAACCCTTTGTAAATTGACGATAGAATTCTTTTAAATTGACATAAAACGTTACGTCGGAAAGAATGGTACGAGAAAAAATAATGTGAGAGGAAAAAGTTTAGTTGATATATAATTCGAAATGGTAAAACTATAATTATAATACATATACTGTACTCGACAAATATTTTACACATAAAGTGCCGATTTGTAGATTGAGATATGATGTCGAAATTCTATATCCAAAGAATAACGTTGGCTGTTTATCCGATAATTGGTTGTCTGAAAATTAAATACAGCTTGTGTTAAAAGGTTGTTACGTGAGTCGAGGTCATACTTTTAAATATAAAATATTTAGATGTTAATTACACATAAAACACATACTTGAACATAAAATAATAAAAAGCGAAATATGTATAAAGACTAACTCAGGGATACATTTGCGTTTTCCCGAATGCCGAAAATTGGAAAAACATAAATCGAATGAGTAATCCTTTATTTTAAAACTAGCGACCTGCCCCGGCTTCGCACGGGTGCAATATTACATCACAGTAGAAACTTAAAACTAAAGTTATCAGTGTTTCTTTAGTAAATTTTCCATGTATTTATATAAAAACCTTCTTCTCGAATCACTATATCTGCGGAGGAAGTAATAACAATATAGATACGCAGTAGCGTGTCAAGCCATTTTAAGAAACAGAACTGGCGAGAAGCATCCTGTGTAATATTACACGAACCATTTGGAGCCATTTTGATCCCTTAGTAGCTCAAAAACCGTTTCATATAAACGTGTTTATGAAAGCACGGGACAACACCTCTGTGGCCGCCTTTTGTTGCCGTTTTTCAAAAATGTTTTTCGAGGTAAAATAAGGAATATTCCAAATTTTTTTTGATTGTTTGTTGTTCATTAATGATGTATGTGTTTTCTCTTTCTTATAATATGATATTTTGAAGAAAAGAAGTATATTGGGATTTGAAAACATTTGGGCTATTGCCCAAACTGATTAGTGGTAGCTTTCGTTATTGTTTTGCGTAAAGCCGCCCAAACAGCGCTGCAGCAAATCGTCTCTGCTCAAATTTTCGTACACTAGCGTAATTGCCTCCAATACTTCCTTAGGAAGAGGCGGCTTATGGCGATGTTCAGAAATATTACAGCTTGAGCGGTCGGCTCGCTACCACGAACACCACGATTCGGCTCCCTTTGAGCAATCGTCATGTTGTGGCTATCTGTGGATATAAATATCATAATTACCGCAACTATGAATATCGCTCTGGCACGTCAAAGCATTCAAAGTACGATAACATTTTAATTATTAACATGAAATATTCGACCTGTTTCTCTTAAACATTACAGTAACCCATCTGTGAGAAAGAGATGAAGCGAATGTTAAACCAATTTCGATGTTACATCCGTTTTATCTCTTTGTCACATATCGTACAATGTTAAGTAAAATAGAGACAGGTCTATATCTGAAATTGGATGTCAACACCGATATTTAATCCAAATATCCGTTACACGACCGATGTTACAAAATTCGGATATCGCCTGTGCCTTCGTATTTTCGGAGTTCTAACGGTTCAGAAGTTTTCGATCGACTCTTCGATCACACTTTCTCGTTGTTCATTTCGATGTGCAAAGAATAATTGTGAGCGTTCGATATTTATAAACGAAACGATTCAGAGCGTTTAAGTGCGAATAGGGTTGTTTCTATTCGTAAACTGATGCTATGATGCTATCACTATACCTACATTGTAAATTTTTCAACGATCGCCACCCACATCGTTTTTTAGAAATTATATTTATAACAATAAAGATTACCTGGGAATGACTCATAGGACTATGGGAAAGGCCCGGTACACCCGCCAAACGCCAAACGGTTGAGATGCGCACCTAGCGCCGAGCGTCATGGAGCTTTGCACCACTCTACAAAATATTTAATATTGGCGAAAACAATAATTTATTCGACCTACTAAATTATCATTTAATGTATTTTAGATTTTTCTATTCGATGACCAATGTATCGATTTTTAGAAACCGATACATTGGTCTTGTCTCTTAATTAACAAAATATTTTTTTTATCTGCATTGCGATTCTGTAAGAATTATAACTTCGTATCTTAATCGTGGATTATTGACAACTGACTTGCAGTAATGCGCTATTTTGATACGTGTATTCTATAAACGATTTTTCCTTTTCTTTTAAATTTAATTTTTTTTTTTGGGACTTTTCAACGACATAGCTAAATGTCAGTCCCATCGTTTCTTTAATAACATTTCACCACCACCAACAATAATAATACCCTTATAATCTCAACTTATTTTCAACTTAAACTGGTAAATCATTTTTGCAATATCGGAGTCGGGTATAGACGACGCTTTGAAAAGCGCCGACATCTTTTACATTTAAATCGAAATGTCGCGTCAACTCCTGTCTCGGGGCAGCATTTCGGACACATTCCACTAGGAAATGACGTACGTCATCCTCAGTCCCACATCATCATCAGAAATCGAAATTTATTGCGTGGAACATGTCCAGAACGCAGTCTAAGAGTTATAACAATTTTTTGACGCGGCAACCTGAAGTCGTTGAACCACGGGATACGGGGAGGCTCACTCTGCATGGTCTTGTACCATATTCCCTTACTTTTCGATCTTTCGTCGAAGTGCTCTTTAAAGGCTTTTTCACATTCCCTTTTGTATTTCATTAAAACATCCGAATAATTTGGTAAATTTATTGTTGTTCCAACAAGTAATACTTGTTTTGCTAAAGTATCAGCCTTCTCGTTTCCCGTTAGTCCAACGTGAGAAGGATTCCAAGGTTTCAGAGACTTGCCGCATGGATGGAAATTAAGGAATTCATTTAAAATTTTGTAAGCTACTGGTACTCCCCTTTTACCCCTGACACAGCCTATGAGATGCAGTATGGCACTTTTGCTGTCTATATAAATAATAATAATAATTCAGTGGCGTAGGATGGGGGGGGGGGGCGGAGGCTGTGGTCCGCACCGGGTAGTACTTTGCCGGGGGCGGCGCTGCTGAGGTGGTAGTTAGAAAAAAAATTAAAATTAAAAAAAAAGGTTAATTGCTTTCAGTGCTTTTTTCGTAATTTTTTTTTATTTATGCATGGGTGATACAAGTGCAAGGTTTTTCAATAACTATTATATAGAACTATTTTAATCTTTCAGTTCACTTGAGGAGTTGAGCTTAGAATGATACTCGTGCGCAAAAGACCGATCGTGAAGTGGGCGATTTCTCAATTATTCTATTACATTTTCAGTAATTTTTCTAAGTGATATTGTACCTTCTACTCTTTGTCAAAAAATGTTAATTTCACTTTTCAATTCAATAAATCATTCAATAAAACTAATAAAAGTACTCCTTTTACCATGTCCAAATTTTTTATAATGGGTTACAAAAATAAGAGGTTGGCAAATTTGGAATCCGGGAACCGGGTGCTAGTGACCTATGAGTGCTACGACACTGTAATAATATCACTATTAAGATTTCTACAGTAACATAGTGCAACCTTATAAATAGCTACTAGTTCTGCAGACATTATTCATGTTGTTACCTTACAACGGTGGTGGGTATAAAGAAACACTATTTGGTTATACAATTTTTTAATACAAAGTAACTTAATATTCTATAAAGACAATTTTCACTTAGCTAGTTACTTAATTTACCACTCTATTTTATAATGATTATTATAAAAATATATATATATCACTTGGGATAAAAGGCGGGTTTGAAAATTCAATGTATTGTAATCAAAAATTTAAGGTTGAAAATTAGGCGCCACTGACGAAATTTATATAATAATTAAAAGGGGTACATCACCAAAGTTTCCAGCTACACGTGGATATTGCTAACGGTTAATGGAACAGGCCTGCCGTCCTAGGAGTTGCACCAGCCGCTATCTGGACACATTCAACCAGGAAACTGCAGCCGTTCACTCTTAATATTTCCGTTCAAGAAGTCCACTTGGTGGGTAAATCCGATTAAAAAACAACCTCCTGTAATACGAAATATACAGGATCAATAAGTTAAGCAAATTAGCAAATGATAAGGAAGGGATTTAGATTACGAAATTCGTATTTTGGGAGGTTGGGGGGGAGGGGTGGATGGTGGAGAACCCCCCTGTACCACTCCCCCCCCTCGGAAACATATAGTTTTTGAGACATGATTTTTTTTAAATCTTGGATTTCTAACCTAAAAATGTATGAAAAATATAGAGCCATTTGAACTATAGTACTTTGGTAAAAAATTAGAAATCTGGCTTTCGAACGTCTCCAGCGCTGCGGGAAGTGCAGCCCCTTCGCCCTTGCGTAACAGTCTGCAGCCACTTCATACTCGCCTACGCAGCTTCGGCTCGCATGGTGCCTGCAGTCTGTTACGGCGGGCGGGGGCTGCTCTCCCTCCGCGCCTCCGGACTTTTATATACACTCTAGGGGTAGGGCATACTAGTATCATGCAGGGTCGGGGTTGACTAAGTATGAAACAAAATGGCGTCACCGATTGTTACCCATAAAAACGTCAAAATTGTTAGTAAATTATTGTATTTTTAATTATTAATTTCGATCAAACTACGTGATTCCGAAACCTAATATTTTGTGGAAATACTTAAATAAATATAATCTTTCGAACAGTAAACATTTGAAACAGAAATTCGTGGATTTCTAACCTTGTTACCCATAAAAAAGTCAAAATAGTTAGTAAATTATTGTATTTTTAATTATGAATTACGATCAAACTATGTGTTTCCGAAACCTAATATTTTGTGGAAATACTTAAATAAATATAATCTTTCGATCAGTAAACATTTGAAACAGAAATTCGTGGCTTTCTAATCTAAATGTGAGCCAATGATAAATACCTTTAACGAGAGATGTAAGCACCAATTTACCTTCTGGAGGTTCAAAGTCCTGCTTACACAAATTGACGATCTCAACTCCGGAGAACCATTTCAAAGGGTCACTGTAAACCACAATTTAAACATGACTACGACTTTTGAATTGCAAACTAATGCATTTAATCAAAACAAGAATTCAAGACTTGCAATTTTTTATGAGTCGGTAAAAATGATATAAAGTTCTGTCAAACTTCAAAACTTCATTGTTAACATATATTCTGAAAAAATAACTGCTATTAAAGCACTGAATACTAAACAACCACAAATTAAGAAACTCAATTATTAAGACAACTCACCGATATATTCAGTATATCGAATTAGAAGTTTGGATTCGGTGTGAAGCCGATAGTTCCAAAATGCAAAAAGAACGATATCGAAAGTTCAGGAACCTTTGAAAGGTTAGCGAGTGTGACCAGTATCACTACCAAAATACCCTTAATGAAAAAGGAATTATATCCATAATTAAATCAAGGAAATAATTATTAAAACTAAGAAAAGCCAAATATGAGTCAAAGTAAATGTATCATAACTAGACCCCGACACCTTCATCAAAACACTAACCTTTAAACTGGAAGACAGCTATTAAATTAATCTGAAACGACGTGAAATGACTTCCAATCAAATTCAGCAAACGAATTAGATGATTAAAATCTTATTTTAATAATTGTTTTAATAAACCTTTAAAATAAATGTAATTTATTTTGTTAATTAAAATTTTAGAAAATGCCAAATCGAGGCGTTATACTAGCAACACCGATATAAATTAAGTGGGAAATGGGTTAATGGCACGGAATTTAACGAATTGACACTTTTGTGACGTTTTATATTATTACAAAAAAAGTTAAAATTATGAAAATAATTTTTAATGTAACAATGTATACACATGATTTTGAACATTTTACCAGTATTAGACTTAGGATCGTACCAAGACCGCTACTGTGTGTCTATATTGTTATCACTTCCTCCGTTATAAAACGCCTTGTAATATACAATACATATTATTATTATTTTATATATTAACATATACCTATATTAACAAAACTAATTAAATTTAAACGAACAAACAAAATATGTCATTTTGTACAACATGCGAATAAAAGTTTTAAAATGCGAATAAACATCACTACAGAGTACAAAAGAAAGTCGCTTGCCCTGTCCCTATATCCCTATGTATGCTTAAATCTTTAAAACTACGCAATGGATTTTGATGCGTTTCTTTTTAAGATATAGTGATTCGAGAAGAAGGTTTTTATATAGATACATGGAAAATTTAGTAAAGAAACACTGATAACTTTAGAAGTTTCTACTGTGATGTGATATTGCACCCGTGCGAAGCCGGGGCAGGTCGCTAGTTTTAAAATAAAGGATTACTCATTCGATTTATGTTTTTCCAATTTTCGGCATTCGGGAAAACGCAAATGTATCCCTGGGTTAAAGTCTTTATACATATTTCGCTTTTTATTATTTTATGTTGAAGTATGTGTTTTATGTGTAATTAACATCTAAATATTTTATATTTAAAAGTATGACCTCGACTCACGTAACAACCTTTTATCACAACCTGTATTTAATTTTCAGACAACCAACTATCGGATAAACAGCCACATAACGTTATTCTTTGGATATAGAATTTAGACATCGTATCTCAATCTACAAATCGGCACTTTATGTGTAAAATATTTGTCGAGTACAGTATATGTATTATAATTATAGTTTTACCATTTCGAATTATATATCAACTAAACTTTTTCCTCTCACATTATTTTTTCTCGTACCATTCTTTCCGACGTAACGTTTTATGTCATAAAATTTAAAAGAATTCTATCGTCAATTTACATAGTGTTTCGAAGTGGACTTTGTTAATAATTTACTTTCGATTATTTTATATATAAATATATATTGATTATTTTTATTCAAACGTTGTTGTCTTAACCATAATGCATTCAAATAAATGCATTAGATACAAAACCTTTCGGGAAGAATTACCGACGAAAAAATTTCTGGTAACATTTTTGCATTAATAACTAATTAGATTATTACAGGCTATATAGTAAGTACAACTAGAGAAAAGATATTCGGAGTCTCCAGTCGTATTTTCAAGTTTTAATAGTATATTTTACGTGTAGAATGTATATAATGTTATTTATTTTGGCCAAACTTTTATAATGTGACAAATAAATTAAACAAATTTAGATGTATTTATATGTCTATCTATAGTAGACTTATTGGACTCTGCTAGACACATCGATGTACAGATTATTCCTGTATTTATGTATGTGAAAGGGAAATTTATTCTTAAAATTGAATAATATATCTCCATGATCGTGTATAATTTACCCTGATTCTGGAAGAAGAGATGCAAAACTTAGCTATTTATAAGATTAGTGTGGTGTTAGTATAACCGCTATAAAATTTGTCAATCCTCAAATGAGTGAGCTCACTCATTTGCAATCAGTGTTCATTTATACGGAGTGACAGTCAGAGGTCATCGATCGTAATTAATGCTCTAATTATAATCCAAATAAAATCGCTGTAAGCCGTCATGTGCCTTTCGAAAGTGCAATCACAACTTAAGAAATACTATTTCACTCGTAAGTATTTATATTTATTTTAATATTAAATTTATTGGATTCCGATGTAAACTTGTGCGACGGAGAAAGTAGTATTGCATAATTTATGTAATTAAGAGTCTCAGTACCGTTCTATTAACTAAAATAACTAGATACACGGAAGTGCTCCGGAAGCGGTTTTGAAAGGGATCATCTATAAATGGACATTAACAGCGGCAATCCTGTGGTAGCGTCGGCATATTATGTTTTTTAAAAAAATGTTTTAAATTGCACCGTAATATTTTTTGTAATATTAGGCCGTCAAATATATTTTTGCTCTTAGAAATCTAGTAGCTTAGTAAATGATGGGTGTTTTATATTAAATATGGTTCAGTGGTTCAGTCAAGAGTAACTTATTTGGTACTGGAATAAAATTTAAATAATTGAAAATACCTTTCTTAAATTATGTTTTTATTATTTATATTTTCTCAAGACACACGTTGGAAAGAAAACTGGATAAAGATAATACAGCGAGACCAGGGAGATGAGGCGTGGTCACCTACGAAATTTAGTCGAGTTTATTCTGCAAATTTATTATTTCAAGCAAGATGACATTTTTTTAACACCACTGGGAGACGAAAAATTAAAATTCATGCTATACCAGCTTTTCATCGTACTTTGCAAGATTTGCTACTACTGAGCAATTTCGTGGCATATATGAAAAAAGCACTTTGCCTCCTAGAACTACGGAGCAGTTTTACGGGAAATTGCTCGCCTATAGAAAATTTTTCAATATTGAGTAATACATCAGCTCACGAAAGAATTGATGCGACCACGTCAGGGTTCCGCGACACTGACCCACATTAAATGAGTTGCAATCAGCAGAGGACGAACAATGTCAAATTAACATGATATAGTGATATTCTATCAATTTTATTAGACGAAGAAATAGGTATGAGTGAGATCTTACAGCAAATTGTCGGATATATGTATATCAGGGTGGGTCGTTAGAAAAATGATTAAAAATTCATTGTCAAAAATGTTGCAGCCCTTTAATGAGTAATCAAAATTAAAGTTTTCATCGGTTGATAACTTTAAGAAATCTAGGTAGTTTATTTTTTTCTTCGCGCGATGTTTTTGATATTTGAATTAAAACAGAAGCATTCCTAAAATTTTATAAAAATCTACAAGGCAATAATTATTTTCATAATGAAATTGATTATATAGCTTGGCAATCAAAAGTACTCAATCAAATTCAATCAAAATCAAAGTATACTTTATTCAAGTGGGCTTTTACAAGCACTTTTGAATCGTCATTTAACAATTAAGTGAAGCTACCACCGGTTCGGAAAGTAGATTCTACCGAGAAGAACCGGCAAGAAACTCAGTACTTACTCTTTTTCAACATTTAAAAAAATACACTCATGTTAGTTAATACAATTATTAAATTAATATATCCTGCCTGGAAGTCAACGGGTATTAATTCCACGCTTTTTTATCATCTACAAAATCTTGTATCGAATAATTTGCCTTTTTCACCAATGTATTTTTTATAAACGATTTGAATTTACGAAACGGCTAAGTTAAAAATGTCTGTGGAATTTTATTATAGAAATGGATACCTTGCACTGAGTTTATTCATCAAATACAATGTTTCCAATATTAAAAACATCATTCCCTAGAATAACCAGCACCTTGGAACCACAAAGTACAATTAATAAAGTCCGTAATTAAATGCTACGCTGAGTGTATGCCTTCATCATATTCATAAAAAGAGAACAAACTGGCAAAAGTATTATAAATTGATTTTATTTCATGTAGAATAAATGTTATGTAATAAAAAAAAATACATATAATTGTATTAAAATAATATTCTTGTATTATATATATATTTTTGAATTTTTTTTTTAATAACGTGTTTTATTTTTTGCAATTTTTACAAATTATTAACTTTAACAACCTAATTTCTTACATATTAATATTTGATGAATTTGTTGACCGAACTTCACACTCATTAGTGTGAGCACGTAAGGCATCGTAAGCGACTTGGCAACACACGCATTGTACAAATTATTCCAGCTTTTCAAGTGAGGGCGCCTCTAACGATTTCAATCTTTGCAGTTTATAAATGAACAAGATAGTATACACAGACTGAAAATAGTTCATGAAGATGCTTCCAATCAAAATAAAGCAAGCGAAGCGGATGGGATAATTGAGCAATTAATTGAGGAAGAACCAAAAGTAAAAGAAGAACCTGAACAAGAAAAAAAAGAAAAAGAAGGAAAAGAAGAGGAAGAAGAAGAAGAAGAATCTCAACCTGTTAATATACCTTCTATTTTCTTACAATAATTATATTAAATATCTGTTGAGGTTATAAAACTTCATCACTACTAATTACTGTACTGCAACAAAATATCAACTGCCGCTATCTTCAAGTCATATAATAAATAAGGGCATATTAATATGCCATTGCTGGGTTTAGGGTCACTATATTGTTGAGGTTTCGGTTTCGAGCTTAGTCCGCCCCGTTGTTATAATGGGGGGTTCTTGCAGACTACCTCGCCGCAGAGCTCAAAATTGATTACAAGCACCCATAGAGCACATAAAAAGTAAGCGGTGCTAGAACGGCTACATATGATAATATATTTGGACATTCGTCTAATCCTATCACATATACTCGAATCATCTTGTACACTTGTAATCATCATTATCATCATAACATAGTAGAAAACAAAGTCGCTTACCGCAGTCAGTCCCTATGCCACTAATTTTGATGAGTTTTTTTTAATAGACAGAGTGATTCGAGAGGAATGATTTTGTCTATAATACATGGCCAATACCGTTAAGAAACAAGAAAAATCTATAGTATATTCAGTATCA
Organism: Vanessa cardui; assembly: GCF_905220365.1. Classification (NCBI taxonomy): domain Eukaryota; kingdom Metazoa; phylum Arthropoda; class Insecta; order Lepidoptera; family Nymphalidae; genus Vanessa; species Vanessa cardui. The sequence continues at coordinate 7,627,943 of NC_061124.1, forward strand.
GTATTGCATCCGTGCGAAGTCGGGACGGATCTCTAGTTTTGTATAAATAACTAAAAAAATGAGTCGAGATGGCCCAGTGGTTAGAACGCGTGCATCTTAACCGATGATTGCGGGTTCAAACCCAGGCAAGCACCGCTGATTCATGTGCTTAATTTGTCTTTATAATTCATCTCGTGCTCAGCGGTGAAGGAAAACATCGTGAGGAAACCTGCATGTGACAAATTTCATAGAAATTCGGCCACATGTGTATTCCACTAACCCGCATTGGAACAGCGTGATGGAATATGTTCCAAACCTTCTCCTCAAAGGGAGAGGAGACCTTTAGCCCAGCAGTGGGAATTTATAGGCTGCTGTTGTAACTCTGTGTGTTTTTCTGACATAGATTAAAATAATAGAGAAGACAGCAATTATGGGAAAGTTCATAGATGAAAAACGGCGTATAGACCTGGTCTTGGTTGTTGAAGACAAGCCACTTAGTGTAGACACAGACACCATAAAGACCGATTTTCTAACAAACATTATTAAAACAGGCTTACAAATCGAAGTAGAACCCGGCGTGGTAAGTTTACTCTCTAATAACAGTAAGATTCGCTGGTCTTCTAAAAATTATAAAGACAATCGTCTTTACAATCGCTGTCAGTTACTATCAGGGAGCCCATTGGATCGTCTGTATACCGATGCCATAAAAACATAAATCTTAAAAAAAACACATGCTAGCTTGAAACTTTACTCTGCGTAAACCGATTACGAAAAAACCTTTCATGTACACTCTTATTCTGCCCGAGAGTTTCGAAAAGTGCCTGATCCCAAGGTTTCATTAAGTGTTGTATAATAAAAATAATAGGATGACTAATTATTTTAGATGGGAGCTCACAAAAATTTATTATTTATAAAAATTCACGCACCTGATCACGTAATAACAGAATACGGAGAAATATTTGGTATCAAGAGACATTTCGTTGAGAGTCATCTAGATTCAACGAATCCCATTTTGCCGTGTATGAAAAATAAACAAAGGGACTGGATTAATTTAATACGGTACGTACTAATAACTATTTCATTATCATCTGAATTTGATACAAACCGATTTGCTACATGCGATTGCTTCGACCATATGCCTATAGACACTATTCCTTTAAAACGACAAAAATTCGAATTCTATATTCTTCTTTTATTGATTATATTTACTTAATCGTAACATTACTTAATAATCGAAACACAGTCATACAAAATAAAGATCATTGATGGTAAGAAGTAAGATGTGGGTAACACCCAAAAGAAAAGGTTGAAGTTTGATAAATGAGTATAAAAGGCGAAATTGTAGCTAAATATTTAGATGTGGCCAACTAATTCGAAAAATATATCTCTAAAATTACTCTGATTATTACTAAAGGACTCAATGCGTCACCTACAGACGCCTTAGACTTACTTAAGTGTTGAACTTAAGTGTTCCCCAGAATGAGGTAGAATTTTCTTTGGAGAGTATAACTCCGCACGAAGAATTAAAACTATTTAAAACATTAAACCTAAAAGAACCAGTGACCTATAGGATCTATCAGTTACAATTATTACGTAATTGTGTAGGCTCTTTATTTCTTTAATAAATGTGTACAATCTGGTATTTTTCATGATCTGTTAAAAAATGTAAAGTAATAATCCCATTATTTAAGTCCGGTGATAAAAATGATCCAAACAATTATAGACCGATTATTATACTCAATACTGGCAAAATAGATTTGCCAGTATTGAGTATATTTTTTGAGAAAATCATGCTTAATCAATTGTTATTATGTTCGAATAAGCTATTGCATTCTCAACAACATGTTTTCACTAAAGGTCGCTCGACTACTGATGCAGGTGTAGCATTTGTTAAGCACAATTATGATGCGTTGTCACTTATCAAAAGCTTTCGATTGCGTTAGGCATAATATTCTTCTAGAATATTATGAATATTATGAGAATAGGATTATTTTTAGGGATAACTCTTGACTCCTAACTGCAGTCGAGCACCCCTTTTGTATGGAATTTTGGATGTAAATTTAAAAAGAATATTTAGACTAAATTTATAAATAAATCATATTATTAATTAAAAGAGTACCGTTTAGAAAGAAACGCCTGGAGTTAGGCTCGGGTTCCATCATAGGACACTAATTACTGTGAATAACAGCATTGTAAATCTGTTTACATTAATAGAGCAACGATGTGAGTTTCTTGCCGTTTCCTAGAAGCTGCGTTCGGAAACGGTGGTAGTATTTAATTATTGAAGATTCAAAAATGCTTCGTTGGGAATTTAAATTAAGTAAAATTGATTTGATTTGATTCGTGTGGTGCACTGTGGTGGTATTGTAAATATTAATTTATAAACATTTAATGTATTAAAACTTGTGTCTTGGAAAACACGTAAACTAGTTTGACTGCCGACTGCCGTCCCAGTGTAACGTATGCGAAGGAATAGAGTTCAGATATGTTTACGCTCACACTTGTGTTATGTGTACATATGGCTAAAATAGTTTGCAATCGCTTGGTTGCTCTTGAGAATCAACAAAATCTAGGCAAAACGTTTCGCAAAAATAGTTATATATTTATATATTTTTTATTTACAGAAAAAATTACTCAAAAGGTACGGACATGTACTCCTATTATGAAAGAAGTCTTATAGTTTACAAGATTCTGTTGAACCTACCTTTTGGTAACGCAGCCAATCATTATAGTATTAATCGGTAAGCTTACTTGATACACTTGTTGGTAAACAGAATAATATGAACATAAATTATTCAAGTTTGTAACACTTAAATGCACTGGTTATTCTTTAATTATTATTTTTTTGCTCTATATGTTAAGCCACTATGTCTCTTCAATTACAATATCTACGATGATTTCCCATCTCCTCATGATCTCACTGCAATATCCTGCTAGTAGGAACATAAACAGTAATATCCTTATTTTATATTATATACCAGAATAACTATTTTATTTTCATCTGAATTTGAAACATACTGATTTGCTACATCTAAGAAAGAAGTGCAATTCCTTCGACCATATGCGTGTAGTAGCCATATGCAGTGAAGTAAAAAGTTCTATTTCATTTTTCCTATTCGTGGTCACAGCCAAGCCTATTACCACCTGCCTCCCGTTCGGCTTAACGGCGGCACTAAAAATGTTCGCATCTGTGATGAACTGGACTGAAGAAATGCTTTAAAAAACAAGGACTCCGTCTCATTGTCTACCTGGACGACTACCTCCTAGCTCATCAGTCCAGGGACTAGCTGGAAGCCCAAGTAAAAATAGCTATCAAATTCCTAACCAGTCTCAGATGGTACGTCAAATTGGAAAAATCTATTCTCACTCCGACGAGGTCAATAGAATTTCTGGATATAAATTGGGATGTACAAATCAAGACCAAGTCTCTTCCCCAAGAAAAGGTCTCAAAAATGGGCCAGTACATTCAAACTCGGCTCGCAACAGGCAGTTTGACCAGCGGCAAACGCCTCTTACGGTATCTCACCGGGGAAGGTTGCATTGCCGAACTCTGCAACGCCACAGCAACAAGCTTCGTCTGAACCCTCAAGCCCCAATGAAGTTCTCGGAGAAAGTCTATCAAGAATTGGAAAGGTGGTTGGACATCAAGTGACTCCATTCCATCACGAGATGATGACGACGAATTACATCGTTAAGGACGCTTCCGATATACAATGCTCTAATCAACAGCTAAAGGTGATCGTTGCAATATCAGCCGAAACAAAAAATTTGAAAGACTTGATTGAGATCCTGCAATGTGACAACTGGACCTTGATAGCCTTCATAAGAAACAAAGGCGGAACCAGGTCAGGGCCTTTCTTAGAGCTGACCAATGTTCTGCTGGCGTTAGTGGACAGCCTTAACATTGTACTCCTCCCACACCAGGAGTTTCTAATTCGGAAGCCGACCACCTCTCGCGCAAGTGCGTCGTTCCCTAGTAGCATATATTGCCTAAGACCACGGAAAAGATTTTCGGCGTTTGGGGAACACCCGAAATCGACGTATTTGCGTCAAACCTCACATGTGTTGATCGAACATATGTGTCATTCGGCTTAGCAGACTCGAACGCTTGCTTTCACGAGGCATTCAGCAGACAATGGCATTACGGCCTGGCCTGGAGTTTCTGTCCACCCAGCCTCCTGCCTCGAGTGCTGCATCACCTCAACTCAGAATCAAGCAGATTCATAATAATAACGCTCAAGTCGAAGAGACCAATTTTGGCGCCCAGACTCAAAAACAGATCTTTGACTCGACCGAGGAAGATTCAGAAATCATCAGAAACGAATCCCGTACACACATTTAAAAGCCGTCCTCGGGCTGAAGTGGGCAGACTGAACCTGGAAGCTTAGCTCATTTTTAATGGGATTCGATGACCCATAACTGGTCTGTGGGAGAGAGACAACTTTTGACATCCTGCTGGCGCGTTTTCACACATAAAACTTACATCGCAATGTGGACGAAGTGGTCGCGCTGGTGTGAAAGCAGTGACATCGATCTGCGTGTGCCCATGCCATCCCAGGTCGCACGCTACTTAGCCCTTAACCTACACATAAAGGATAATTTAGCTTACCGTACCATATTAGTGCATAGGAACGTGATATCAACTATCTGTGCGACTATCTCCAGCGCGAAGATTTCCTTCAGCCACATAGCACGTACAAAAAGCTATCTCCACAGCAAAACCGCCGCCAAAGATCCCTATTTGGGATGCAAGAATAGTCATCAGGCATCTTAAACTCGTTCACCCAGGTCCTACAAGCTTCTACGAGGTTTCGAAACGCGACGCCACGGTTTTGTTGTTAGTATCAGGGGTGCACGATCTGACCCTTTTACATTGTGATGCAAATGCAAATCATTTCGTGGACAATTCAGAGTCAACTACAACAACTCAACTGAAACAGATTCCAGATCCCATTGTTTATCAGACTGGATACTCTCAGCTGCACTTGAAAGGAATATTGATCCGGTATTTTGGGTAAGAAGAAAAGAAATATCAGGAAGCTCGAGAAGGTCTATCTACTACTACTACTACTACTACTACTACTAGGCTCGTTGTAAAGCCAGTCACACCGACTATAATTGGTGGCTGGGTAAAGAAAGTTTTGTCTGAAAATAGCATCCAAACTTCACCAGGTAGCTTCAGATCGGCGGTTACATCCTTGAACTGGCTAGAAGTATCATATTAATGATATTCTAAGTAAAGCTAATTGGCAATACGAAAGTACATTTAGAAAATTCTAGTGTAAGCCTTACCCCGATTTTTCTCTTCTAATTAATTACTAACCAAATCACTGATTATTGTTAACTTAATTCTTTAATTTTGTTCAATTGAATATAAATTTAATTTTTCATTGTAATCATACAGTATATTTTTAGTATACGCAATCATTGTCACTTTGTTGCGTTGTTTGATTTTCGTAAAAATTTCATCGACAAGCCACCAGGAGATAACAAACAAGTCTCTCGTAATGGGCTTCAGACGTCAAACGGAACACACAATATACAAAGTTTACCTAAAAATATTTTTTTATTATGTTTCCTGAGACATCTGAAGTCCAGGTTATGTACACAAAAAGTGTGGTGATCTCTCTCTTATGTAGGCCTTGGTACTTTAGCCCCATCAATTCACTATTTTGAATTAAAAAAAACACCAATAGTTATAAACAAATATAAGACAGTTGCAATAACATAATATTAAAAATAATATTATTTATACAGATTATAAATAATATTTTATACATGTCGGTCCATCAGTAAGAGCATGAAAATGTATGTATTTATCTTTGTAGTCATATCAGTAGCAGCATAAGGTCATTTCACTCCAGTGGAAGAATTCAGTGGGAACATGCGAAAACATCTGATGATTCGACTATCAAAATAGCAACGTATTCTAGGCTACTACTGTTTTTTCTGCCAACGCTTTACTAGGTCCTGATGTCCTATGCTAAATACAAATTATTCTCACAACCCCGATATCATTGTACCGTCCAGTGTTTAGTTTTATCCCAATTTTTCAACGATAGAGATCTTTTAAATGAATACTGATTTGAACCGTTATGTTTTAGATTATTAGAAAGGAATATAATATTAGACGCTTATGCACTCCATGATGGTCCGTATCGTTTTATGCCAGACCAAACTGTTTTTGGATCAAATGCACGACAGGTATGATCAATTCTATCTATGAAATAAAAAGGCAATTATAAGCTTCTTACACGTTAGGCATAAAGTAAATGTTTTAAGAACTCGTTGTAAGTCCTAAAAACTAAAATAAAGTTCATCTAGTAATGGTTATAAAAATGTTAAATACATTAAGCGTATTTTGAGTCTTTTTAATAAATATGTTTCGCTTGTTCTATAAACCATTTCGGCGTACGGAGCATTGTTCCTTATTGTAAAGGATTAATATCAACAAATTCTAAAAAAGAAGGATAATCTGTTGTACAAAATCGATGGTTAGGATGATGGCGTCTCCCTTCACGACCTTATTCCAAAATCCAATAATATTATAAATACTTATTAATTTACTGTAGACAAACTTTGCTTCTTCATCACATGGTACAAAAAGTCGCTTACCGGTGTCAGTCTATGTCTCCGTGTATGCTCTTTAAAATTACATAACGGATTTTGAGGCGCTTTTTTTAGCAGATAGTGATTCAAAATGAAGATTTATATGTATAATAAGTGCAAAATATACACGAGAAACATTGACAATTTAAAACGTTTCTAATGTGATGTAGACATAGGCAATTTTTTGCGCTTAGATTGCATACCTCAGAGAATTTAAAAAAAAGTTTGCGATAATATATGTCTCTTAGAGATAACCTGCAATTACTTTTCACTCGAAATAATGGCTTAATTTCGAAGCGATTTTAAGAAATTATTATTTTTATGGTATGCATTAGGTACTCCTTAATAAGGCCTTTACAGCATGCAATTTAAATAAAATATTCGATGACATTACAGACTTAAGATCCAAGGCCATAGTGGTTCTCATGAAAAAAGCTATGAACTTTGTGTATAATGACAATCTTAATAGCTATATGTAGTATCAGTATTACAGCCATGTGAAGCCGGGTCCGGTCGCTAGTAAAATAAATTGCAAATAAAAATAACTGTGTCTTGCCGAAGTGCTGTTACTTGTGAAATTACAGATTAATATTAATCATAAGATAAAATATTTTTTTAAAAAAATTACACCGTCTTCAAAGTGATAACTAAAAAAGTAATAAAATAATTTGGTTTAAACACGTATTATTGAAATCGGCCGATCGTATGTAAACATTTCTACATTTTGTTTTTCACTCAAAATCGTCCGACTCAATGTGTAATAATCGCGAAAATCTAAGACAACATTAAATCTAAGACAACCTTAGCGCTGACCCTATTTCAATAAAACTTATATGGGACCACTTCTGGAGCATGATATACCAAACAATAACATAACAAAAGAAATGTTTAGTGAACCTGTACTACTCTTCATAAAAGCTACGAAGAGGAGTATAAATCCATATATTAATGTTGAAAGAACTTTTTCCTAACTCCTAGTAATTGAGGACTTACACCTTCCATCATCAGCTCAGCAGTATAATATTATGATTGCCAGAAGCAAATGCCAATATAACTGTAAAAAAACACGGTACATGTGCCTATAAAATTTGAGGGTTCCCCTCGATTTCTCCAGGATCACATCATCAGACTATGATATCCTCATCATGGTACCATTTTAGGAGTATCTTCTTTCTAACAAAAAAAAAATAATTAAAATCGGTTCATAAATGGCGAAGTAATCGGCGAACAAACATAAAAAAATATATGTATATACCGTTCGAATTGAGAACACTCCCTTTTTTGAAGTCGCTTAAAAAAATACTTTATTTTGCGGCTTAATATGACCACTAACAAGTTAAGAATTTTTAAATTGTATTTTTAACATTTGCAGATACTGTATTACAAATGGTCAGGATTTACAAATATGTTTAAATTTCAACCATTGCACCTGATTCATGAGTATTTTGGACCACAAGTTAGTATCACTCGATAAAATTAAATCACACACTATAATACGTGATTACTTTATAAGGTTTTTTTTTATTTTATGATCAAGAAATAATGATTTTATTAGATACCTAAAACTATTATTTCTTACCCTATCTGCCCCATGATTTTCCATATCCTAAAGAATCTTTTTCAATGTTGCTTTGAGCGGATTTTTTATTTTTAAAACATTAAACTTAAATGTTATTTGATCGGAACGCCCAAGGGCATATACTTATTTGACTTGTTGTTCTGCTATACGTTTAGAAGATTTTCCAATGAACATTATAAAAAACGTACTGATATTTCGGCTGTTAGGAGAACGTAGTCATGAGAAACAAGTCGAACACTATGTAATAAGCGTTATTAAAAAGAGATTAGTTTAAATTCTAATTAATATATTCCGAATCCTTAATACTTTCAGTATTAACATTTTACTTTTATAATGTTCCTTAAATTTTGTCGAAGTGTAACCTAAATTCATAAATAAGTTGTACTATGTTATGTTCAGATTGCGTTTTACTTTGCGTTTTATGGATTTTTGAACACGGCGCTGGCTATAGCTTCAATTGGCGGTGTAATCAACACTGCGTTGCCATACTTTGTCGGCGAAAAAAACCTAAGGTTTCATTTTATATATTTTATATATTAATTTGTTTTATAAAAATTAGCTAAGGATTTATCATTATTTTGAAAACTAGCGAGTGAGAGTAATTGTGATAATATTTTAAAATAGTACTCACTCCTGCGTAATTAAATGAAATTAGAGGATTTTTGTTTTGATCATAGTTCAAAAAATTTAAAATACTTAACTTTTTTTTTTGCAGTAATACACTATGTGCAAAGAAGGTTTATCACTACAACCCATGCACCGGTCGGTTATGTTTTAAAAGACATCATGACTATTCCTGCGATTCTGGGAAAGTTAACATACTTTTAGATCACCCCTATACTGGCTACTATTCTCTTTTCACTATTTTTTGGGGTGCGTATAGAAATAGTAACATAATTAAGTATGAATAAGTGAGTATTGTCTTTATACAAATAATATAAATGCGAAAGTAACCCTGTATGTCTGTTGCTCTATCATGGCCCAACCATGTCTGTTTGAAGCTAGCTTGAAGCCAAATGGGCATAGGCTATCTAACCTAACTAGCGCATCAAAACACCTGACGACCAATTCCTAAAATGCAAGCGCAGACGTAGTACTATTTACAGAGGAGTAAGGAACCCTTGTGGCGCGGTCTAGTAGAAGTGGAGTGAAAATGGAATACTTAGTTATTTTCAAATGGAAATTCGGGTGCAAATAGTGGAATTTTTAATCTTTTCAGAAATAATGTATTATTTTAGGAAAGAAGGGGGTTGACATGGTCTCTAATCTAATTACCCTCCTTAGGGCTGATCTGTGCGAAAAATTCAATTACTTAATTCAACAAAAGAGTGGGCGGATGATTTCTACGTACGACGTAAAAGTTATTGTGTAGAGTAGGTAAAAACGCAGCTTGTGGTGGCATGCCTCTTTGCTACGGCGCGCCTTACATCTGCACCCTGCACTGTAAAGCCGGTAAAGCCGCATCTGGCTATGGAAGTGATTGAGGCTAACATTTATTTTTATGAATATCATTTCTTTTTTCAGCATTTACTTTTATTACCTTTTGGAAACGTAAAGAATATTTTTTAAAGTGGATGTGGGAACTGAATGGAGTAGATTTATACTGCAAAACATTCGACCGGTAATTATATCTTTAAATACATTATGTAAGATATAATTTATTGATTCCGGCCGTTGGCCACGGCGACAATGCTCGCGTGGAGAATGCTCAGCAAACTGCTGAGACAACTGTGCGGGACATAATATCGTAGTCAACAGTATGTGTGCGCAAACAAACACCCTCTTCTTATAGTCTTCCGCTCTATTTATGCGATGGTACAGCCCTCCAAAACGACCGAAAATGAAAAAATAAAATGGGAAATAGCTTTATGTTTCTAGATATGACCTAAAAGCTAGTCACTACACGGATAAATTATTATTTATATTGCAAAAAAATAAAACGACACATCAGCAACATGTAAACAATTATGTACGGCTCTATATTTTTAATGAATATTTGATAAGATCAATTAATACTTATTTTTCTTTAGGCCAGAATATAAAAAATCCCTTACAACTGGATTTTTAAATTTCGAAGGCCAATTTTATAAACTATTACGTTTTGTTTTTACCAAAGGACTCATATTAGTTTATGTAAGTAAAACTCTTTTTATTTTATTTAAAAGTCTAAATAGCCTTATCAAGAATTTGTCAAATTTAACTGTTGTTTTACACAAATCCTCATATAATCATGGCGAGACGGCTAATTAGTTGTCTATACCTTTATTCTCGTTTGAGAATGAGACTTTGCAAACCGAGCAGACTTTGCAAAACTAAAAATTAAAAAGTAGCATAACAAATTAAAATAAAATAGTATAAAAAAGAGAATTGTATTGGGGCATTCTGTTGCAACTCAATTGCTTTCGCTATAAAAGAAATTCAGAACGTTTCATGATTAAATAATTATTTTGAAATTGTTTTTAAAATCCCGTTAATTAAAACAACAAAAAATAATATAATTCAATAATTCATGTCAATAGTTTTGGGCGATTCCAGCAATTATGAAAAAAAGTTATGAAGATTATGACAAGTTCTACGCCACCGCAGTTAATAAATCGGAAAAGAAAGACGATTACAGAATTTTAGCCGTATTTCAAGCAAGGAACATGCTGATGGTATCGTTGTCGGAAATGGTGTGTATTAAGGAATCGTTTAACAAATAAGACCAATTCACTATAAGACGATTTTTTTCTTATAACAAAATTAGAACAGTAAAAGTCTTTAATCCATATTTGAATTAATGTATGCCTGAAATTATGAAATAATTAGGTCATTCTGACCCAATTCAAAAGCACGTAACTCTTAATCATAACATTTGGTTCAAGCAGCAGTTTGGAGCAGCATAAACAATTTCTGTTTTTTCTGCTTCTCCAAATTATTAACGCAGTATGCTATATGAAATTATTGCGGTGTCTCCAATGAAGGCGAGTGTAATCGGGTTTACTACGCACAAAATAATTAAAGAGCATCATACATACCTAAATAAGTAAACCGTCATAACCCACATACATAACATTAAACAAAGTTAAGTAAAACCTTTTTTACCCCATTTAAAATATGTTTTGACTGAGGAAAGTAATAATGGCGGATTCGGCTTACGGATTTATACATTTAGATAGATTTAGAAAATCACTCAACATTATTATTTTCAGATATATCATGTTTTGTCTACTGTCATAGTTCGGTTTGAAAACCATAGGACATACAAGGCATATGAGGAATCTTTAGTTATGAAAGAATTCGGTTTTTCATTTATATTAATATATTCTTTTATGGGATATATTGCTTGGTTAGTGGTGAGTATTTTAATTTGAGCTTAACATAATATATAAACTATCATAGCTAAATAAAATAATACGCAGATCGTAAACAAAGGTAACAAGTTGCAACTCGAATTTTCTCCTGAACAATAAGCTGTTACTTTCACACTATTTTTATGGGTATCTATACAAGGCGGTCTATCCACAATAGCGGACGGATATATTACTAGTATTAATGATAAATTTACCCCCCTCGTCCTGCCGTTACCATCGTCGCCACCATTACCATTGCCATAATTCGGTCGCCAGAGCCTCGTTTACTATTCGGCAGAATGCACCACGGGCTGTTAGGTTGGCTTGGGGCGCTAAGATGTAGTTTGCGCTCCCTTACATGATTATAGAATCGCTAGTTACGTATTTAGATAGGAAATGTGCGGTAACGCACAGAACATTACCAAGTCGCAGGCGACGAAGTTATGCTTAAGCATTATACTAAGGTACTACGAGTATGTCGACATTACTTTCACAGATCAAAGAGTAGCACGAGTCTGCGAGGATTATGTTCATCTAAATTTAATAAGTACTAATTATTATTATTAATCCCTTAGCATCGAGTTAGATTATATCCAGGAAGGTGCGGAAGCATTACGTGGGCTCCAATGAAGACAGTACATCAACAACTGTCTCGTTGGTTTCGATCGCCCTGGGACTCAGATCGTCGGTGTACCAACTATTGCTGGCCGTTTACATGTATCATCGAACTGTCCATATTGATGACGCTAACGCTATTAGTGAAAGTGGCGGTTTTCCACACTATAAATTTTATTATGAGGTATAATAATTATTTACTTTATTCTGATGCACATTGTTTTTCCAAGATATACCCACGCAAATAGAGCACTTCACCTTTGAAATTGCGAAATGATACTGACCTGAATTGATTGGCTTCCATTAGGTTCCTTAAGGTTCAAAAGGTTTTTGGTCAGAGTTCGTATTTTTTTTTGTTAGGTGGCAAACGAGCAGGAGGCTCACCTGATGGAAAGTGGCTACCACCGCCCATGGACATCTGCAGCACCAGGGGGCTAGCAGGTGCGTAGCCGGCCTTTGAGGAAGGAGTACGCTCTTTTCTTGAAAGTTCCCATTTCGTATCGGTTCGGAAAAACCGCCGGCGAAAGCTGGTTCCACAAAGTTGTTGTGCGAGGCAGAAAATGATAATGCGAGGCAGAAATAGAAATCGCGCTGTTGTGGATTTTCGGACATCGAGTTGGTGCGGAGAGAGTACTTCGAATTTTGACGAGATGTCCGAAGGTGAAATTCAGCAGCCGGGATTAATCCGAACAATTCCTCGTAACATACCCTGTAAAAAATTCGGTAGAAGATGCAGAGTGATCCAACATCTCTACGCAAAACCAAAGGATCAAGCAGATCGGGAAGGGCTTGATCGTCGATAACTCGAAGTATTCCGATACTACCTGTAGCGGCTATCGGGATGTTCTTAAATCGTGGAAATGCGGCAAATGGTGTTTTTTTAGCGGTTAACTTGCGTCATTTTGGGGTTGAAATGGACTAGATTTAGCCGGCCCCAGTTCGAGACTTCGTTTAACGATGTGTAGGATTGCTGGAAAAGACGCGTTGCCAACTCGGGAGCACATGTCCGTGGCACGATTGAAGGGATGCCATCGGGTCCACTCGACTTGTGGATGTCCTAGGAAAGAAGTGCTTTGCGAACTGCACTTTGCCGAAATTTAACCTCCGGCATCGTCATATCACACAGCGGGATTGATGATGGTGACTTTCCTCGGTCATCCAGAGTAGAGTTCCACGTGAATAGAGAGAGACCCTAAAAGATCGGCCTTCTCCTTCGCGGTATGGGCCAATAACTCACCGTCTCTGTGCAAATATGGAAAGGAAGGCTGACAGAAATTCCCTAGGATAGCCTTAGCGAGAGACCAGAACACACGTGTTCCTGAAGGGAAGCGCACCAGTCTCTCGCCAATTCTGCCAATGTACTTCCACTTCGCCTCAGCAATCACGTTTTTGAAAGACCTAGAAGCAGAGTAATATTCCTTTCTGAATGTGCTGATGTTTGCATCACGAGATGCTGATGCGTTAGCCCAGTCTTGGTAGCGTTCCCATTTTCGGCGTAAAGCCGTTTTACACAAACGACCAAACCAGGACTGGGATTATCCACCAATGGGCACCGCAGAATATGGAATGAAAAGTTCCATACCCTGAAGGACCACATCGGCGACAGAGTCAGCAACAACGCTCGGATCATCTATCGAGAAACAAACCCGCCCCCATGGGTAAGATGCAAAGAAAAACCGCATCCCATCCCAATCTGCTGACTTGTAGTACTACACGCGACGGCAGCTCGCGGAACGAAGTCGTGAGTACTGTGTAACCGGCACTGTAATCCGGACGAGACAGTTGTCCGACGAGCCCAGAGGGGGATCGACGATAATCTGATAGCCATCCGGATGCGAAGTCAGCAGAAGGTCCAACAGGGAAGGTGTATGATCCTCCACATCCGGTATTCGCGTTGGTGAGGTGATCAGTTGTGTCAAATCATATGACAAAGCGAAGTCAAGAACAGATCTACCCGCATGATCAGTGGTGCGTGATCCAAGCCACTCTGTATGATGGGCATTGAAATCGCCCAGAATAATGATCTCTTCGGATGGAGTCTGCTGCAACACGGAATCTGTAGCCAATTGGACGTGCTCAACCAGTCGGTCGGTTTCAGTATTACCGCTATGGGACCTATAAAGGCACGCGTACATTCGTGGATGGTCGTCGCAGTCTACGCACAGCCAGATAATTGATAGATCCTGCCCTTCAAGGCTGCCGAGGCGTCGAGAGCAGATATGATCTCTGACGAAAACGCACACCTCAGTTCGTGGTACAAAAGTATGCCCCAAATTGTACCCGGGGTAAGAAAGAAAAGACGTATCGGCATGAGAAGATATCTGGGTCTCGGTAAGAAAGAGCAAAACCGGCTTCGCCGTTTCCAGATGGTAATGAACGGCGTTGAGGCTGGAGTTGAGTCCCCTTATGTTGCAGAAGTCCACAGCGAGTGTGGTAGGGGTTGCCTTATAATGACTGCTCCACTTGCCCCGTACAGTGGCGAGCGCAAAGCCCTGGGGCTTAATGCTCTGTCCTACCCACTTAAACCATCCTCAGATTTCCACCATGCCGCCGAATAGTGAGACAACGGGGCGCCCAGTACATACAACAGCGACCACACCAGTGGCAGCCGCCGTAAGGCGGCTGAATACATGGAAAGCGCGCCTGCTGCACGCCTCCATCCTCATCCTCCATAAGTGAATGTGACGAACTCCCCCGAGTCCGCCACTGGAGGCTGGGCGTCACCGAAGCTGACACCCTGCGGCGGATAAGATGGGTGGCACCGCCGCTGACCATCGTGTAAAGCACTGCGGGGGCTCGAATAGTGAGCCTTCTCATTCCCTTTAAGCTAATAAGTCACTTATATAGTCTGCCCTGTCACCAACCATGCACGTACCAGGAGCAGCCGCAAGGCATCCCTTGGGGATACCGCCAGTCTTAGCCGTGGCCGACGAGCAAGCTCAAGCCAGCCCCGTTAGCCAGGGTTCACCACGGAGAGGTGACTGACATGCACCCCAAGCGACAAGGCTTGCTCAAAATACCTTTCATAAAATTATTTATTAAGAGTAAGACGAATTATATAAATTTAACGCCAAATATATAATTAACATGATATGGGTATGTGCGGTATCATCAAAACATAGTATAAAACAAAATAGTCTACCGCTGTCTGTCCTGTATGTATTTTTTATCTTTAAAATTAAGCTACGGATTTCGATGCGTTTTTTTTTTATTAGATAAATTGATTCAAGGGGAAGGCTTTTGATTTTTCAAAATTGATGTCATAAATAAACTCATTTTTGCGCTTTAATTGCAAACGCTGGTTGAACCTTACGAAATAGATGAAAATAATGCCATCGTATGTATATGTCTCTCTTTTAGGGTTAACCCACAGTAACTATTTTTTAACCTTTACTTTTTACGAGAAATAATGGCTTATCGAAGATAAAAAGATGTGAACATTGTAAGACTGAGATTCTGTAATATATATAGTATCAATTTTGAACCTGTTCGAATGACCAAGGTGGATCACACAGTTATACAGGGTTATTGGTAATTCGAGGTAATCCAGTTGGGAGGTTATATGAGTGACTGTTTGCAATAAGTTGCCCCCATATGCATAGTGCAAAAGTGAACCATTTTTGAGTCATCGAAAGAAACTGCGAGAGGTAGCTTTGGCAATCCTCTCTTGATACTAACTAAGCACTATCAATGAAATTCTAAAAATACCAAAACAGGCAAAAATCAATGTATTAAGGTGAATGCATTAATTTGCTAGTTGATTAAAGATGAGTGTATGTGTTCCGGCGTTGTCATTATTAAAACCACACCTTTTCTTTTTATTAAAGGCGTTATTCTCTTTTTGGCTTGAGTCTCGTCAGCAGTTGGCAGTACTGATTCGAGTCAAGCATTTTGCTCACCGACTAAAGCTCATAATTACGATACTCTTCCTATCGCACAACGCACACAACTATACTCGTATCTTGTTGCGAGATAAGAAAGTCTGGATTTCGCTATGCTCTATGGAGCCTTGTTGACTGCCTTTGCCATGATAAAAATATATATATTAAATGCCAGATCCTACAAAACTATTCTACTTATAAAATAGTAAAAGACTTAATAAATTTTCAGATTACGAACATTTTTCTTACGTAGTAGAAACGATAAAGTTCCTTGTTGGGAACGTGAATACACTTTCAATACTGTGGGTGAAGGCTTTTTGTTGAGGAGGTACCTCTACCACGGTAAATTTGTTAAATTGATTCATAGGTATTATGTCATCCTATTTTATTTCATTAAATAAGAACTGAAAACCCTAAAGAGAGACCCTAAAATCTTAACGCGCCTCCGTTTTATACTTTGTACAAGTTAGCTTAAACTTTTTGACAGGTATGAATTTTTCTAATCAACATAACATTGCAGTGATAAAAATATTATTTTCTAAATTTAATGGTTTTAAAAAATGTAAAAGTATTATAAAATACATACATACAACACAAAAGTTCTTAATAAATCAAGCGTTATCCGCTTGCACAATGTTACGTCGATCGGATGGATGGGACACGAATAACAGGCAGTATTGATTGCGAAAAAATTGTTAAAAAACATTATTAAAGTTATGGTTATTATATTAAATTTATATTACATTACATTTATTTAAAAAAATCGACCCTCCTATAGAAAATGGCTCCATCACCTGGTCGATTTCCTATAGAAGGTCTGAAGGTTTTTTAATCACTTTTCGACCTTTGTTTCTTTGAGAAAGTTGTTTACTTTCATGGTCTGGAGCACCTATTTAGATTTGGCGGGAGGTCCAAAAATAACCCTAATATTAAATAGGTACCTATTATGAATAATGACCTGGGTCATCGCTTATGTACCCAATGTTTTATATGTCTATTGCAATAAAGAATTTCACACATAATACACACATAAGATCTCGTCGCAGTTACAAGTATTTTAAAACAATATTTTTGGAACTACTAGATATTTTCTGTTTCCGATCACTTCCGATCCCTTCTATCAAAAGATCAAGCTAATTTGTACAGATCAATTTTAAAATAGAGTCAATTAAAAGTGCTTGGAAAATAAATTTTGCCTGATTTTATAGGGGAAACGCCTTGATATAAACGTAGAAATGATAAATCTTAATAAAATTCAAATACTATTGTGAATAACTGTCCTACTACTAATCTATAAATATTTATGACATATTTTTTTATAGCATTTCAGTTCTCCATGGCAACATTGTTTGTAGTGGCCTGTCCGTTAGCTCCTTTGGTCATATTCCTTCTAAATTTTTTGGAGCTAAGGTACAAGAAATTATGTAGTATATTATAGTATGTTTTTTTTTATTTTGTGCTGTATATCCTCTCCCAATCAAACAGAAAAGAGATGAAATAAAAACATCCAGTTTATGGAGGCAAGTAGGTAGAATTTAGGTGAAAACTGAAAAAATAACAAAAACATTCTTTATAAAATTTTTTGGCCAACTTGTATTCTCAAAATGGGTCCCCTCTACCAAACATATGTATATTTACAAATTTATTTACAAAATATTATATTGATGATTGGTATACCTCTTTGGTCTATGAGGGCTTACCTCTTTGTGTAAAGTAGCCCATGTCCTTTCTCGAGCTCTGTGTGTACCAAATTTCATTTAAATCAGTCCATTAATTTTGGGGTGAAAGAGTTACTTTCGCATTTATAATATTATAGTATATAGTATGGAAGTATGGATAAATAGTTTATAATTAATTAAGTAAGGTCATTAGTTGTAAGGTCTTTGCTCCACCAGTGGATAGAATAGGGTATGGAAGGAAGTATGTTTTTAAACAATACTTGCGTTGATTCACTATATGAACCAATGTTAATTTTAGATACACTGCAACTCAATTAATAATGTACAGTAGACGTCCATTGCTAATAAGAAAACCTGGGATAGGAATATGGAATAAAATATTTACCTTCATAGCATACGCGTCAATAGTAACCAATGTTAGTTTCATTTGATATTGTCTATATAATTAATGATGAGGGAGAAATAAAACAATTTTGGTTTTGACTCCACGCTGCAAAAAAGTCAACAAGACTTACAATGTTTAGAGCGGCCGATGTGAATTTAATTTTTAATGTTGTTGTTACTTCCTAATTATTAATAATGGAAGCATCAAGTAAAATCTTTTTATTCTACTAGGTTGGTACTTTAACATATACTACAAGACTTGTTTTGAGATATTACATGGAAGCTAATCAAAAGAGCTCAAAAACTATTTTAGATATGATGTATTATTATAAGTCACCTGTAAGTATATTTTTAAGTAGACTTCGTTATAGAAAATATGTATATAATTACATAATTATGGCATAAATAATCTTATTTTGTTCTAGGAACACAGTAGTGGTGAGTGAAACACGGAAAAGATGTAGAAAAAAACTATTATATATATATATATCTCTATACAATCAAATCATACAAATACTATATAATCACAGACATTTATTTACTAACCGCATGCGTAGACCACACGTAGACGCATTGCGAAATTGATTTGATGGTAGCTTTAGAGCTGTAGGGAGGCGGGTGAGGCGTTGGGTAGTTTTTTGAAAAGGGGCTTTAATTTTTTTATAGACTCAATTTTTCTTTTAACTGTATTACTTTTCATTCTGATTATTAATTTTTATTGATACTTGAGTTTACCAAGTCTTTTTCGTATTTATGATACTGTACTATAATGTACTGGAAACCCCGATTTTTGGTACGATTAAAATTTAAATCGCGCGACGAGACGGGAGCTGCATCGTAGAGGGGGTTTACGTCAGCTAATCGTATGTACTTGAAATAAAAACAAAGTCATAGTATGCCGGATGAAAGAACTACGTGATTGTTTGAATAATACAAAGTACGAAAATAACAATCAGCCGCGCGTATAGCGGTGGAAAGGCCGTCAGCTGACGCAGTAAAGGTAATTATACTAGCAATGGACAGAATCTTTCCCGATATATGTATGTTTCGATTTATTTGTAATAAAATGCACGATATGAAATAAGATAGTGTAAAATGAAATGAACCCAAAATAAACATAATCGAAATGTAGAAATATATAAAAAGATCGCAAAAGTTATTCGTTGTCGATGGTATCGCCATCGTCATTGTTCTCTGACGAATCATCGGCCGAACTGTCCTGCGGGAATCGCATTCTTCGTCTTTATCAATTTTTTGACCTCGATTTTCTTTACCGTCTTCTTTAATGAGCGTGTGAATGATCAAAATTGGGCTACTAGAAAGCTGAAAGAAAGTGTCACCGACAAAAATTCTATCCTGCCAATATTTTCCTTGCTATCGGTTATACTGGATACTACTGATAGGGGTACGTAATCTCCTTCGAACCATTTGAAGACATATTTGTCGTCGTTTTCTTCCCATCCCCGGTCCGTAGGACACTCAATTGTGAAGGATCTTGAAGGTGAGCATGGCTCCAAAGGTGCGCTATGTATGAATGCGTCCATTCACTCGACGAGGAGAACCGAAACTGATCGTGTACGACAAAAATCCACACGGACAGGCAAATGCTGCTTTAAAATTTTAGCGGAAGAGTCTGAGGTAGCCTGAAGATCGTGTTAAGAGTTCAAGCAAGGCCAGAATGTATCGCAAAATATGTGTTTGAAAGCAAACGGCCTCATAGCAATTCTCCAAAATTTTAAATCTTGGCTGGGTCAGCTGACAGTCTTTCCACTGCTACACAATCAGCTGATTGTAGTTTTCGTACTCAAAATTTTTTGAAGATCATGAATAATGTAGTTAAATTTCATTCGGCGTATTATAACTTTATTTTACGTTTTTTTTTAATAATTCATGCAACCAGCTGACGCATAATCCCCCCTCCACGATGCAGGTAACGATATTTTTTTGCTCAGAATGAAAAAAAATTCCGCCAGCGATTTTGATTTTTTTTTGTTTTTTTTTTTACCTCTTTCGCAGCCCCCTTCACCCGCACCCGCCGCTACTTGAGCAGCTGACGGTCGGTTCAGTTGTTAGTCATATAAGATCAACTATCGACGTTAATATTAGCCGGCTTACTATGACTTTTGCATTTGCAAAGCTACCTTCCGGACCATTAGGAATTATTTTCGCGCTTTGGTACTGTTTCACTGTACTGACAGAATCAATCAAAAGCCTTATGCAATATTCTAAATACAATACATTAATAGCAATATGCGAAACTCGATTGGTCTAAAGACTACTTAACCTACCCACAACCAGAACTTTTAACAAACCTTTTAGCAAACCAAACCCAGGCAAGCACCACTGAATATTCATGTGCTTAATTTGTGTTGAAGGAAAACATCGTGAAACCTGCATGTGTCTAATTTCATTGAAATTCTGCCACATGTGTATGCTACCAACCCGCATTGGAACAGCGTGTTGGAATATGTTACAAAACCTTCTCCTCAAAGGGAGAGGACGCCTTTACCCAGCAGTGGGATATTTAGAGGCTATTGTTGTATGAATATAGCAGGGGCTATTTAATTTACTTTATTATATACAATTACATAATATTAACACTATTTCTTATTTTAAAATGATTGAGCTGTCATTAGAAAACAATGGGATGATTGCGAGGATTGTTACAAAATATAATAGAGATTGAAGCATTATTGTAAAACATAATTTTATTTTGGCCATCCCGAACTAATGAAATTACGCAAGCTAATTTTTTTATATATAGTAGAGGATACCTAGAAAAGCTTAACTTGAGTACTTAAAACAGGGTAACATTTGTTCTAGTTGATACACACAGTTTATTGATGAATATTGCGCATAGGCTTTCTCGGATAACCTATGTCTACCTCAGTGGTTTTACAACTTTTGATAACTATTTTCCTTCACCAACGGGTAACGAGCTCCGTGTATACAGAATGGGTTTTATTTTTCTTTTTGTCGTAAGTTAAAGTTGTTAAAATTCATTTTTTATGTTATAATTTTTATGTTAATTTTTATGAGGGCAAACGAACAGGGGTCTCACCTGATGGAAAGTGATTACCACCGCCCATGGACAATTGCAACACCGGGGGCTTGTAAGTACGGCAACGCAGCTTTAAGGAAGGAGTACGCTTTTCTTGAAGATTCCCAAATCGTATAAACGAACGAAAAATTGAAAAAAGTTCCACAAACTGGTTCACTTAAAATGTGCAGAAAATGACTTAAAATTCGCGCTATTATGGATTTTCGAATGTCAAGGTGGTACGGGTGCAACCTTCGTGTTCCAGAAGTCCTCAGTGGTAAGAGTTGCCTTATGTCTAACTACAGGCACTGCTCCACTTGCCACAAAATTGCAGCAAAGAATTGGGAGGGTCCGAGCATCATGCTCAGGTTTTTTTTGGAGAGCGTCGACCCAGATGGGGGCACCGTACTGCACTACACCGGAGTACAGACGCATAGCGATACCCCCCCCCCCCCCCCACATTCGGAAGGAGACGGTCGAGATCGGCAGCGGCGTTGATGAGCCTTGGGCCGAGATACACAAAATGCTGCCCGAAGCTCCATCGACCGTCCAGGATGAGGCCAAGATACTACATCTGGTCCTGTACCTTGATTACCGTCCCCCGGCGATCATGCTCAGATGGTGTAAGTCCTGAGCATGAATGACCTAAGAGGGATTCTCCACCACAGTTGCTGATGAGGCAATGCTACCGAATTCTACACAACCATCATGTTATGGGGGATTGGGCCACATTAAATTTTTTCTCGTCAATTCCTGTCCACCTGCGGCTATTGAAGCCTTAAAAATTTCATTCAATAAAATTTGTTAAAAATTTTCTTAAATAATTCATCAAGGCATTTTTAATTTTACAGCATATTACGGGTTTATACTCTTTTATTATAAAATGCTTATTTCCACCATACAAACGCGAAATAGAAGAGAAAAAAGATGCCGAGAGGAGGATTAAAACACATTACTATCATTACAAAAAGAAAATGCGTCAAAATACTTCTGAATTTGCTTTATTTTAATATGTATTAAATCAATTGACAAATAATGTTGACACTATTATTAATAAACATGTTTTGACTGTTACGATTTTTTTTATATGATACTAGCGACCCGCCCCGGCTTCGCACGGGTGCAATACTGATACTAAACATACTACAGAATTTGTTTACTTACGACATCACATTATAAACTTCTACAATTATACGTTTTGGCATGTGTACCGTATATACATTCATGTCCACGTAATAGAAAAATTAAAAACAGACGACGACGCCGCGTGGCGTAGGAAATTTGCAAAACGCAACGCAACATACACCCGATCAAGTACCATTATAAGCTGACCCCCAATTCATATCGACAACCATATCAGAAAGAGCTCAACATAAGTTGGGCTTTTATATTTCCAAAACTTTGTATTATTTGCGTATAAAAAGTAGCCTAAGTTACGCCTTAGTACATTACCTACCCGCCAATGAAAGTTCTGTTCAAATCGGCCCAACCGTTCCAGAGATTACCCGGAACAAACAGACAGACAGACAGACAGACAAAAATTCTAAAAATGTGTGTTTTGGTATGTGTACCGTATATAAAGACAAATGCATGTAGCAGAAAGCGGTTATTTTAATATTACAAACAGACACACCGATTTTATTTATTTGTATGGATTAGAGCGTCAACCTCGCCTCCAATACGGTGTTATGTCATTTGATTCTATATGATAATTTATATCACATTATTATTACATATTATGAATATAGCAGGGGCTATAGAACTTTTATTATATACAATTATTATTTTAACCCTTTCACCGCCAGAGTCGGATTTATCCGACAAAACATTTCGGGCTCATTCCGCCTAACCACCTGGCCACGGGAAATTCGTGGACGCGAATATTCGCGCGATGCGAACGTCGAAGCGTCTTGCGAATGAAACAAACGTATAGCCATGTACTAAGCATGCCACGCGAGACGGCGCCCGGCGAAGCGACCGGCGAATTGTAACGAGCGAATAGCGCGCGCGATCTGCGGCGCGGCCGGCGAGCTAAACGAAAACTATGAATCAGTACGGCGCAATTTTTTGTTTATTTAGGTACATATAATTAATTAATTAATGATGTAACGTCAATTCGTCATTAAACTACACATCTCGGGTTTTGATAATTTTGATGGATTATGTTATATATTCCAAAGATTACGTTCAGATTATAAAATATGCCTTTCTGAATGTGTACCGAAATATTTATGTAGGCATAGTATTCGATACCTACGTACTGTTATACAGTACGGACTTGAAGCTTTTTTAAAAAAAAAGTGTTCACAAAACTAAACTTAGAAATAGTAAGGGTTGAGGGGTGAGTCCTTGAAATAGAATAATAACAATATTAATTATTAAACGCGACCGTCGGAATCGGAGGTTGGAGTAGGACTGACTCTGAGGAGCGAGCCACTGAAGGTTCTGGGGGAAAAGGTGATGAGTCGGTAGTTTCGGTCAGCAAAATGGGTAACAGTGTAGGGTTATAACACCTCCCCGGGGTAGACTAAACTTCGGGGTTAAAATTCGAAGTTTAGGAAGAAGAAGCTAAATGTGCCTTCTGGTGCTGGCTGGTGGAAAATCTTCTGGAGTCTGGTTAGCTTTATTAACCTGGATAGGAACCACAGGATCTAGAATAGGAATTGCAGGTTATGGATTCGGTGGATCTGCAGGAACTGTCTGCATGACAAAAGGGATTTGGTAGTTAAGACGGCCACATGATTTAACAAAAATAACCTAAACACACCATAAACTATAATAATGACAATAACTATAATTAAGAGTATAGAGTAATGATCCCCGTATTTTATAATAGATTTTTGATTTAAGATCTTTTGTGTTTCCTCTGCTAACGCTTTTAATTTATATTTTGTTTCTGGAGTAAATGAGTCAAGATCTATATTTTGTAATTTGAAAAGGGGTCCATTACTTATTTCATTTTTAAACTTATCTAAAGTACAGCATGAGTCTAATATTATATTAAAATCGGGATGAATAGTAGTAACATTTATCTTAATACTAACAGTTTTGGGTACTTTTACAATATGCATAACAATTTATTGGAACTGTAATAATTCCCGTACCAAGTATGTTTAGCTCTGAATTTTCTTTATTATTACACTCAATTGACAATTTGTTACTCTGTGACTGTATATAAATCCATCTATTATTACTAATTTGTTTCCACAAATCTAATTGTCCATAGATAAAATCTGTTTGACACTGTTCTGGTAAAGCACTTATTACGTTGGATAAGAGTTCACTTTCACAACTAGGGTTTGCACTTGTCGAATACACCGTAATTACATCACATATGAATTCATGGGAATCTATCGTCTTGCAGTCCGTGATTGATTCTAAGGTGCAATATTCTAATTTATCTTTGGTCAATGCGATATATTTACTTTTAGGTACTACAAAAATAAATGAGTTAGGTTTCAAACTATCGTGCGGCGTAGGTAATGCAATATTATGATACAGGTTATATTCCTTAGAAGATACAAGAGGAATTCTTAAAATAAAAATTATCTTATTCCTTAAGCTAAAACACATTACATTAGAAACATTCATTAATACATGGATATGACTTAATTCTAAAGTAGTTGGTAATTTATGGTTGATAGGTAGATATCTGGCTGCCTGGCTATTTCATCTCATATTAAATTGTTTAAATAATATATGAGACAACTAAAAAAAAAAAAAATCCGCTGAGTTTCTTTCGCCGGTTCTTCTCAGGTCAGGGTATTTTCTTTTCCGAACCGGTGGTAGTGTTTCAATTGACCATCAATAAGAAAGTGTAATGCTTCTATATTGAATAAAGTTATTTGAGTTTGAGTTTGAGTTTGAGTTATCTATGATTGTCAATAAGTTCCTGGAATAATTGCGTGGGAGTTAGTATAGCTGGGTGTAGAATGTTTTGGCTACTGAGTATGATAGCATTAATGATGTCATCTAATTGGAATGATAAAGTGAGTACAGCGGCTTCTAAACTTTGTAATATTTAATTAATATTTGACTTAATTTCTATATGATTATATGCTTGTGATAAATTCTTGAATCTCGATGTTAATTTTTCGATTCCTTCGTTAAGTATAATCTCGTAAATTTTGATTGTATGTAAGGATTCATTAAACTTGGAAAATGTGGATGTTGTAACCAAAATATTTTCTTTAGTCAGAGAAGCTAATTTTTTCTGGTTATCGTGTAAATCTTGTATAGCGTTATGATATTTGACGGCATCGTCCTCGCTTAGAGTGCCAAATATTATTTTGAACAGTGTGCCTACACCACTTATCCAGGCACTACGTTTGAATTTATTGGTGCCTGTCAGGTGAGTGATAGATGAATATGCAGAAACAATATCTTTATATGAAGCTTTATTAATAGTTAATGGTTCTAGAACATTATGGCATTCAAGTTCGAAGGTAATATTATTTTGAAATTGATTGCAAAGGAATCGAATTGTACCTAATACCTCATTAATATTTTGAATATGAGGTAAGATATATGATATATCATATGGAGTGACAACGTCTAAGTGACCAACATTCATTTTGAGTTCTCCAATCGGGTCAAAGTATATTCCAGGACTCGAGATGAGAGGTTGTAGATAGTTTTGCTGTGATTGACCTTGGGACGAGGCCCTGTAAACAACAAATAAGCCAGATGATGCCTTAGGACGAGATGTAAAGAAGGTAGGTATTATCATAAAATTAAATTAATTACATAGACTTTGGGTTTGCTATTAACTAATAGTATAATACTATTGTGTTTTCTTTTCAGTAGGCGAAGTCTACTATCAGGTAATTATTCATTTTATATTTATATTTAGCTATATCTAATTTTTTTTTTACATATATATTCACAGATTAAGGTCTACGTCGGCTGCTGGTTTGACCTGTTGTTTGAAAATGATGGGTAATGTGACGTCTGTTTATTAATAAGGTAAGCGTATTGTTACCATTTATTTTTACCACTTTGTAAGGACCTTTCCAGAGAGGTGAAAGAGCTTTCCGCATTCGTACATGATTTTTAAGATAAACGTAGTCTTCGACCTTATATTTAGCGGGACAAGTGTGGGTATCGTAATATAATTTTGACGATTCCTTGGACTTTCTTATAAATTCCAAAGCTTTTTCTCTTGAGTGTTTTAATCGATTTTGTAACAGACGGACATATTCAGGGTATGTAGTTCCAGGAGGTTCGTTGTAAATGGAATTCGGAATAAATGGTTTATTGCCAAACATTAGTTCGTAAGGTGTAAAGTGAGTCGTTGTATGAACTGATGTATTATAAGCTAGCATTGCAGTATAGACATACCGAGGCCAATTTGTCTGTTCTTCATTGATATAGGATTTAAGATATTCCTTAAGCGTGGAATGGCTCCTCTCTAGAGCACCTTGAGTCTGTGGGTGGTATGGAGAGGACCAAAGGTTTTTGATTTTTAGGAACTCGCAGGTCTTTTTAAATAGATGAGACGTAAAATTGGTCCCTTGATCGGTAAGTATCATTTTGGGTATGCCAAAAATAGATATGTAATGCAAAAGACACTCACTGGTTTCCTCAGCTGTTGTACTTCGGATAGGATATGCGGTAGAAAATTTAGTGAGGTCATCTTGGATAGTGAGAATGAATCTTAATTTTGCGGTGCCCGTTTCTGGCAAAGGACCCACAATATCCAGAGATATTCGCTGGTTCGGTACAGTGGAAGTGCTAGTAATTTGCATGGGAGCACGGTTTACTCTACGCAGTGCTTTATTTTGTTGACATGCTTTACACTGTTTTACATAGGATTCAATGTCGCTTCGCATGCCTTTCCAGTAGTACATCTCCTTAACTCTATTATACATACGAGAAGAACCTAAATGACCAGCTAATATTGTGATTGTCGTATAAAATTTTCTTTATTTCAGTAGGAACAGGGTAAATGATTTTATTATGATAGATATCAATTTTAATACCGGTGTCGTGAAACAAGTAACAAATAATGTTGTAAATTTTAACAAATGAATGTTTGTCAAATGGGTTCTTCATATCAGAAATTCCAATATTATTTATATTCCCTCTGGAAATTAGATCATTATCATCGAAATGATGGACTTTTGTGAACATAAGGTAGAAAGCTTTATTATCTTTCATGATTCTTTGAAATGAATAAAGTTGCCTTTCGGTATTGAGCATTAATTTGCTCAACTCCGGAATATCTAAGACTTCCTGAATATAAAGATTAGACTCGTCTAGGTCTATTGACGTAGGGACAAGTATGACTTTAGCAGGGCATTTCATCAGATTCTCATTATGTTCCACGATTACTGTACTAAAATTTTTATTTTTATCAGAAATAGCTTTAAGGAAGGTCTGATAAGTGT
This sequence comes from Vanessa cardui, assembly GCF_905220365.1. Classification (NCBI taxonomy): domain Eukaryota; kingdom Metazoa; phylum Arthropoda; class Insecta; order Lepidoptera; family Nymphalidae; genus Vanessa; species Vanessa cardui. The sequence goes on from NC_061124.1 coordinate 7,655,430, forward strand.
CAGTACCGGTGGTAGGATCTGTGCTTGTAGATGGTTTTGGAGCGTCATCATAGGGGTCGTTAGGTAAAGGTAAGTTTGTATGTTCTAAAGGAAGGGTTCCTAATTCTGCTTCAGGATGTAGTGCAGATGGTACCGCGAGAGGATCTTCGAGTATAGGAGGAGTTTGAGTAATTGTAGGATCTACGCAGGTAGGAATAACCGTATCGATTTCAGGGTTTACGAGCTCAATAGCAGTAGGAGGACTCAGCGGTACGAAATCTAATTCTAGTTCTCCCACAGGAGAAAAATCTGTTCCCAGTATTTCGTCTAGATTTTCTTGGGGAATGTTAGGAAGCTGTTGCTCTGATGAGGTTTGGTCATTGGCTCTTAGATTAATATCGTCAGAAGAGTTCGACTGTAAATCGTTTTTATTTTCGGGAAGAATAGGATTTACGGGATATCTAGATAGAGCATCGGCGTTGGCATTTATTTTACCTTTTTTATACTTGATATCATAATTAAATTCTTCCAACTTCAGACGCCATCTTACGAGTCGGGAACCAGGGTCTTTGCAACTAATTAACCACTGAAGTGGTTTATGATCAGTGACTATCGTAAAATTATTTCCATACAAATAAGGGCGGAATATTTTAGTCCCAAAGATAATTGCTAGGCTTTCCTTTTCTGTTGTACTATAATTTATTTCCGCTTTGTTTAATGTTCTAGACGCATAAGGTATAGGGCGATCTTTTCCGATTTCGCCCTGAGATAATATCGCGGAAATCGCGAAACCAGAGGCGTCACAAGTTAGTACAAAAGGTTTTGAGAAGTCTGGACATAAAAGAATAGGCGCTGTGGTCAGTTTGTTTTTTAATTGTTCAAATGCCAACTGTTGTTCATTATCCCAATTGAATTTATTGTCTTTTCTTAAAAGAGTCGTAAGGGGTTTGGCAAGTTTTGAAAACTGTGGAATGAATCGGCGGTAATAAGAAATAAGGCCTAGAAAAGATTTGATATCTTTTTGAGTATTGGGTGTTGGAAAGTTCTCTACAGCTTTGACCTTTTCTCGGTTTGGTTTAACACCTTCACTCGTTATAATGTGACCCAGATAAGTCACTTCTGTCCGGAGAAATTCGCATTTATCGGGTTGTAGTTTAAGGTTGAATTGACGTAATCTTTGGAATACTTTTTCAAGTTTTTCAATATGAGTTTTATGATCGTATGAATAAATGACTATATCATCTAGGTATACATAGCAGTGTATTCCTTGAAGGCCTGACAATACATTATTCATTAATCGTTGAAAAGTGGCGGGGCCATTCTTCAATCCGAATGGCATTCTTTTAAACTGATAATGTCCCTCTGGGATGCTAAATGCTGTTTTTCAGCATCTTTTGAATCTACTGGAATTTGGTGAAAACCTGAAGCTAAATCTAATGTACTGAAATATTTGCAATGACCTAATTGGTCTAAAATTTCATTGATTTGAGGTATTGGATAAGATTCGCCGATTGTAATATCATTGAGTTTGCGGTAATCTATTACTACACGCCATTTTCTATCCCCTGAAGCATCCAGCTTCTTAGGGACAACCCAAATCGGAGAAGACCAAGGGGATAAAGATGGTTCAATTATGTCTTGGTCTAGCATTTTCTGAATTTGATTTTGTACTTCCATTTTGTGACATTGCGGAAACCTATATGATTTTGTATTAATTGGAGTATCTAAATTTGTTTTAATCTGGTGTTTAATAGCAGAAGTGAAAGTAAGCTTATCTTGAGGCAAATGAAAAATATCTGAGAAGTTATGGCAAAGGTTTAAAAGCGCGTCTGATTCTTCTTGATTCAAGTGAGAAGTTCTTAGAGATTTTAAAACTTCTTGACTTCTTTTTAGTGTATTATTGCAATTTGTAATGGGATTATAATCATATTTATTGAGAGATTCGATCTTTAAACATAAGTTCGATTTAATTTCGACTGGTATTTCTGATGTATTTAAGATAGAAATATTAACTCTGTTATTGGGCTTCACTTTCACTAGACAATTAGATATACGAATGTTATCTGATATATGTTGATCTAATATAACACCTTCTTCCACTTCTGGATTTTTAACGGAACATTCTATGACGGTTTCTGTTCTTGCAGGTATCAAATAAGTAGGATCATTGAAGTAAAGTTTTAGAGACGATTTACCGATCTGCAATAAATCGTTATTGTAATCGATGTTGCAGTTGTGCGCATTAAGCATATCGGAGCCTATTATTCCATCGTAAGGTAGGTGTATTTCATCGATAAAATGAAATTGATGAGTTAAGCTGGATTTAGATAATTGTAATTTTAATTGGAAGTGACCTCGAGTTTCGATGAGATCTTCCGAGGAATCAATACCTTTTAATTGAATTTTTTCTTGTGTCAATTTAGGTCGTTTTGAGATGCAAGAATTTTTCAGCAAACTAACAGAAGATCCCGAATCTACGAGTAGTGTTAATGGAAGTTCCGATACAGAAGACTTGACGAGTACATGAGGTAAAAACATAAGTGAGGGATTAGTAGTTATTTTGAATATATTCGGTTTCACATTTTTAGTGAACTTTGTAGATACAGCGAACTCAGCTGATTCGAAGGATTCAGTGGATTCAGTGAACTTAGTAGGTTCACTAAGTTTTGGTATAGTAAATTTAGTAGAACTTGACATAGTGGATCTAGCAAGATTTGGTACAATTGATTTAGTAAGATTTGGCACAGTGGATTTAGTAAGATTTGGTACAATAGATTTAGTAAGATTTGGCAAAGATTGTTTTCCATTTAAAGAAGGCAATCTTGTTTTAGAATAGACGCTTGGGGTGTCGATTTTAAAATTTTGAGTTCCCGTACGACACCGGGACGAGACTCTTACTCGTTTTTTGTTTCGGCATCAACAGTATCATAACCCTCGTCTGATTCGGTTGGATACTGCTGTTCAGGGAAATTGGAAACGAAATTGACACGTTGTGGTGTCCTTGATGAATTTTGATTTACTCTAAGTCTGTTGTTATTAAATTGTCGTTTGCGGCACTGTTCTATTGTGTGCCCAGGATATTTGCAGTATCTACAAATGGGGGTACCTGAGTTTTGGAAAGCATTATTGGAACTAGTAGACCTACTCTGGAATGCTGTCCTAGGTTGGCTCGGACCTGCTTGAGGTTGTTCGCGTCTCGAATTTTGGAAGTTGGGCCTTTCTGTATTAGTTTCTTTTGAAACAGACGAACTCTGTTTATAGAGGTATTGTTGTATTTTCTCCTCCGAGATCGCTATATTTATCGCTTCGTTGAGAGATTTAGGTGATTTACACCTAACAATGTTAGATAACCGTGTTAACAGACCCATTTGGAAGTGATGGAGTGCTAATTCCTCCATAGCAGCCGTTCGACCTGGTATCTTCCTTGCCTTATGGCTATGAGATATAGAGATTTCTGTGAGTAGCTGTGAGAGACATTTCTCGATCCTAAGGGCATATGCGCTGACTGTTTCGTTATTTAATTGACGGCACTCTTGAAGGTCAGTGAGCAAATGAGCATAATGCTTTCTCTCACTAAATTGAGTTTTAAGAAACTCCGAGTTGAGCCCAATTGGAAAACTCTTTTATGGAACAAGCAGTTTGTGCTTTTCCTTGTAATTGGCATAGAATATATTTAAATAATATGTCCTTCTGTGCGTCTGACGCTAAATCATACGCGTTGTTACAGTTCACGAGAAATGAGTTTAGTGTTTCCCTAGTCCCATCGTATGGCTTAATAAATTTGAGTAGTGTCGTTAAATCTAACTCGACTTTGATGCTAGGCGTAATTTATTTTTTTGCCTGTGACCTAGTGGTTGGACCAGGAGGACAGAAAATATCTTCCTCTGTATCCGTTACAATTGTTTCGGCCTTCTCAGGTTTTGGGCTAAGAGCTCTACTTTCGGACATTTTGACTAAGATCATAAGACACAGTAAATAACAACGAAAACAAAATGAGATAAGAAAAGCACGAAAGTTTGAGAACCACTATTGACCAAAAATTTCACTCACATGCACACGGAGAGCGCAATTATGACCGTTATCATTTCGCAGAATTTTCGCTGCAGCCTGGTGAGAGTCGCGTCGAGTAGATGATACTCGTTGTAGCCAGGAACAATAGATTCGCGATGTGAGTAGTGGCCCGCAGTAGCTGATGCTTGGCCCGATGTTACTTGGACGTGATGATATTGTTGCAATGGATCTTTAGTAGATCGGCAGACCCAGAGAATAGTAGGTTTCACAAATTTTCACGCACTTTGTGTGGGCGTGGATAAACGTTACACTTTAGCACTTTCAGTTTAACACTCACGACGGGTTCCGTACCGATTTTCACTTTAAATAGGATTCCGGATCGATTCAGCGTATAGAATAGGGCACTAGAATTTCCGGATCCCACCGCTGCCACCAAAAATGTTATACAGTACGGACTTGAAGCTTTTTTAAAAAAAAAGTGTTCACAAAACTAAACTAGTAGAAATAGTAAGGGTTGAGGGGTGAGTCCTTGAAATAGAATAATAACAATATTAATTATTAAACGCGACCGTCGGAATCGGAGGTTGGAGTAGGACTGACTCTGAGGAGCGAGCTACTGAAGGTTCTGGGGGAAAAGATGATGAGTCGGTAGTTTCGGTCAGCAAAATGGGTAACAGTGTAGGGTTATAACAGTACGCTCGGCTCGACTGTCTGCCATCTTGTTTTTGCGCTAGCTAGCAGAACTGACCACAAGATCAGTTACATCTATACATATAATAAAATTGGAGTGTCTGTTTGTAATATTAAAATAGTCCTTTTTTACTCAATGCATATGTATGTACATACGGTACATGATATTTGTACCTTGTATACATACATATGTATGCATGCAAAATTTTATTTTTTACAATTTCTTTGTTTGTTCCGACTATTCTTTGGAACGGCTGGATCGATTTTCACGAGACTTTCACTGGTAGATAACTGATATAATAAGGAGTAACTTAAGCTACAATAATATATATTTTTTTATTATAATAATAATAATAATTGAAATTAACATTAATGACTGATTACAAGTTAGAAGTTGTTTTTTATTTTAGTTTTAAGAAAAAGAATGACATTATATATATATATATATATATATATATATATATATATATATATATATATATATATATATATATATATATATATATATATATTTATTATATTATAGTGTTATTTCAGTAGTTCGAGATGGCCAATATAATATAATATATATATATATATATATATAATATTATCGTTTTACAATGATGATTCAATGTCTCTATCTTTTTCTAGAATGCCCCACGCTATAGTCCAATTATTGTATAATTACAGCTCAACAATATTTAAAATAAGAAATAGTGTTACATGCCAGTATTAAATGCTATGCCATATAAAATAATATTAACCCTTTCACCGCCAGAGTCGGATTTATCCGACACAAAACCCTGTCTATTATATATTCAATTTCTAAAGGTATTATGATGTTTTAGCCTAAAATACATATTTTTTTCGAAAGTTTATCTATTCAACTTTTTATTTAGTCTTATAATTCACATTTACTGTATCAAGAAACAAAATAAAATACTATTTCATTACGGTAAATTTACTAATATTTTTCAGGAGAAAATGCATTGACTTCCAACGCCTGTGTCATATTTATCCGACCGTAGTGATGAGACATAATGTTAGAATTTATAAGGTATGGAATATTTATAAACAAAAATATTGTATTAGATACCAAGTTATTTAATGAAAAAAGCACATTATGTTTGTAAAATGCTTGATAACACCAACCACTATCACTAGATATACACTAACCAATGACACTCGTGCGCACGCTACGCCGGTCAAACACTGAATGCCCCTCACCCCACCCCTGTATTCTACACCTGTATACTACATCCCTTCCTTCTTTTAAGAAAACAAATAATTGCATATAATCAGGTTGTAGCTATTTAATGATAATCAAACACTTTCATCATAATAGATTTGATGCTTACGATGATACATATATAAGGGAATAATCAGTTTTCAGCTTCAGGATCCATTTCACTATTTTCACTTTGATCGACAACTTTCCAATTATTATTTTCCACTCTTTTTAAATGAATAATATTTCTACGATATTCTTTTCCTGTTAAGTCGTTCCTTACTCTAACGTCTCCGCCATATACATCTGTTACCGTATGAGCTTCTGGGTTAAAGTTTGGTGTTAGTTTATTTTCCTTGGTCATATTTTTTATATAGACTTTTTCACCGATTTCTAAATTACTATCCACAGCTTTTCTTTTCATGTCAGCATATTCTTTTCCTTTGTCTTTTATTTCTTTGTCTCTGTCTCTTACCTCTGAATCTGTTATTTTATTTTCAATATCTGCTGCTATTGGTATTTTATCACGGAATTGTCTACGAAAGAATAGTTCTGCTGGGGTTTTCCCAGTTGTAGTATGAGGTGTGCTATTATACATTATCATGTATTCTAAAAGATCATCTTTCCACTCTTTCTTTTCTAGCTGACTAATTCTTAATCGCTTAAGCACATCTCTATTCTGGCGTTCGACTTCACCATTCATTTGCGGAAAATAGGGGATGGTATTATTTATTGTAATGCCACATTCCTTACAAAATTCCCTAAAATTCTCGCTAGTAAATTGGTTACCGTTGTCACATGTCAGCGTCACAGGGTATCCGAGCCGAGAAAATATTTCTTTAAGTGCATTAATCGTTCCTGCGGCTGTAACATTCTTCATGACTTTTATCTCCTTATACCGACTAAAGTAATCTACAAGAACGAGTAAATAATCATTTGATGGCAGTGGTCCTAGGAAATCGATCGCCACATCAATCCAGGGCTCAACTGGGAGAACTCTTCTTTTAATCGGATGAGGTGGATTTGGTGCTGAAACAAGCGTACACCCTTTGCAAGCCTTAACTCTATTCTCAGCATCCCTGTCGATCTTTGGCCACCATATCTTGGTTCTAAGGCGTGTCTTCATGGCTACTATACCGGGATGTCCTTGATGAGCAGCTTCGAGAACTCTGTTACGAAGTTTTTTCGGGATAATAAGCTTATTAGCCCTTAATGCTTTATTGCCATGGAAACAAATCTCAGTTTGAAAAGGTTTATAAGCAATAACCGATTCATCCCACTTATTATCGAAAACTGCGTTTTTTAATGCTGTTATCTCAACGTCTGTTGCACTGGCTGAATCAATTTCGTTTAGGGGTACTGCAACTGGTCTGCTATATTCGATAATTGAATTAAGATAGTTTTCACTGTCGAATGGTATCGGTTCATTTGATAAACAAAGCCGAGAAATTGCGTCTGCGATATTGTCTTTACCCGGGCGGTAGACAACCTTGTACTTGTAAGCTTGCAACCGAAGTACCCATCGTTCAATACGTGCACAAGGTTTAGATCTGGGCCCAAAGGTGGTCTCCAAGGGTTTGTGATCGCTGATGAGATCAAACTCTTTACCTAAAAGATATATTTTAAAGTGCTCCACAGCCCATACCAATGCCAACGCTTCCTTTTCGGTTTGGCAATATCTCTTCTCACAGTCAGTAAGGCTCTTATTACCAAACGCTATCACACGAGGGCCTTTACGATCTATTTGTATGAGCACCGCCCCTAGTCCAACTGGAGAAGCATCTGCTATTATTTGTGTCTTATCTGCCGGATTGTAATAACCTAGTGTTTTTATCTCTGACAACTGTTGCTTAAGGCTTTCAAATGCCTGGTCTTGTATACTCTTCCAAAACTTTTGAATGTTTGCAGATTTATTCAATTTAAGTCGAACTAGTTGTCGAAGGGGTTCTGTAAACGATGCCAAATTAGGAATCCATTTTCCTACGTAATTAACTAACCCAAGAAAGCTCTGTATTTCTTCGACAGTGGATGGCCTTCGCGCAGACTGAATTGCCTGAATATATTTAGCTAAGGGTTTTATCCCTTCTGCTGTTAGTTCATGTCCTAGAAATTCTATTCTATTCGTTTTGAAGATGCACTTAGCTTCGTTAAGGAGAACATTATTATCCTTTAGTACTTGCAGTACTTTATTGAGACGTCTGTTGTGCTCCTGTTCGTCAGACCCATAGATGATAATATCATCTATGAAGTTAGCAGTACCTTCGCAACCTAATAATAACCTCTCTAATACTTTTTGGAACATTTCAGGTGCACATGATACACCAAACATCAGTCTTTTATAACGAAACAATCCTTTACTGGTGCTGAAAGTGGTAATATATCTGCTGCTTTCATCAATTTCTAATTGGTGAAAAGCATTTTTTATATCGAGTCGGGAGAAATACTTGGCTTGCCTAAAATTTGGCAATAGTTCATCCATTGTAGGGAGTGGGTGATTTTCTCTAATAATGGCCTCATTTGCTCGTCTCATGTCAATACAGATCCGAACCTCACCATTTTCTTTCAATACTGGTACCATTGGAGAAACCCATGCTGACGGTCCATTAACCTCTTCAATTATGTCAGCTTCTTTAAGTTCGATAAGTTTTTTGTTCACTTTTTCTTCTAAGAGGATTGGTATTCTCCTATACGGTTGGATAACTGGTGCTATTTCTTTATTAATGGGAATTTGAATGGTGACATCTTTGAATTTGGGAAAGGTGCTGATATTATTGACAGGGATACCAACTCGAAGAGCATTAAGTTGTATTGCACTGACTTTACCTAGAAGATTACGGGTACCATTCCGAATTACATAAAAAGTTGCGGTTTTAGTAATTCCACCGTCGATAGTTATATTGGCGTCAAATGCGCCTAGAATATCTAAGGGTTTTTGACTACCGTAAGGCAATAATATTTTATCAGGATTCTTGATTTGATTAAACGCCTTTACCTTTTGACCTTTTAAATATTCCCATGTCTTATCTGTGATAATGTTGCATTTACTGCCAGAGTCAATCAGCATTTCAATGACAACACCCCCGATTTTACAATTAACAATTGCATCATCATCTAAATGAAATATGTAGTCTACTTCCTCTGTATTTTTGTAAGATTTATTAACTCTTTGTCTTTTGGTTCTATCCGTTTTTCCATCGTTATTTGTTTGTGTTTTCCGTTTCTGTCATTTAGTCCTACAATAGTCTTTATAATGTCCGACAATCCCGCATTTTAAGCATTTTCTTTCTCTTGCTGGACAACTGCCATCAAAAGACAGGTGTCTACTACTGCCACACCTGAAGCATGTCTTTGAAGAGCTCTGATTTGTAGAAGGAAATTTCCGAGTATCCAATTTATTAATATCTGATTTATTTGTGTCACATATTTTACTTGAACCTGGTTTGTCAAACATATCAAGTTGCCTGTTGACGGTTTCGAGTGTGGTGGCGATTGTAATAACCTGTTGAAGAGTGACACTATCACCCGCTGATAGGATTTTCTTCCTTAGTTCTGCGCTTTGGCCTTTTTCGACGATTTGATCTATTAAATGTTCATCCTTAGCAGCATATTGGCATTTATCAGCTTGATTTCGCAGTCTTACTAAAAATGTTTCGAATCTTTCTCCTTCCTCTTGTTTCATAAGTCGAAAGATGTACCTTTCATAATATCGACTTTGTTTAGGGGAGAAATATCCATCTAATTTCTCTATTGCAATTTTATAAACATCTACATTATCAATTTCGTCTACGTGAGCTCCGGGCAGGTTGTAATATACTTCTTGAAGAGCAAGACCACCAATATGCAAGAGGGTTGCTCGTTTTTTCCCACTTGAGTCAATATTGGCAGCTAGGAAATATATATCAAGGGCTCTTTTCCATTTTTCCCATCTGACCCCCACTGGAACTGGGTCACCTTCACAATCAAAATGTTCGAGACCTGGAAGCGCTGATGTTATCTGAGCCATAATGGGGCGATCTGTAACAATCGCATAACTGCTTATAATTTGTTTAAAGTTACACAAAGGTACTTGTAACCCAACCATTCAAACAACCTGTCCACTTAAACAGAATGGTCTATCTTATTGACCTTCTTAGCCTCTCATATTGACTATAAACCATAACGATATTTACAAGATCCAATAATACAACGAAATAGCCTTTCTTATTGACCATTCATTAACCACACGGTCTCTCATATTGACCTTTTAACAACAGTCTTTCTCCAAAGACATCTTTTAACACTTCATTATAAAAGTCTATCTCATTAACTTTTCATTTACACAGGGCCTCTCATACTGACCTCTCAATAAAACACGGTTTCTTCTATCAATTATCACACCATTTGTGTTTACTAGTGACCTATCTATTGGTCTTCCATGTTCTCATTTTATATTTATATGTTTATCTTAAATGTATTCACAATACATAATTATGATTACGTATTTATTCCATATAAATATTAGGTTGGGGAAAAAGTCTTTTCGCATATAGTATGTATGAACTTGTAATAAAATCTCTTTGGCTATACCATTTGTATCTGGCTGGTTTTGGTATCATTAAAAAGTTTTAATTTTAAAGAAGGCACTTCCAAATTCAAATTAGGAATTTGTGTGATTTTCATTTGTTTTTGTTGTTGTTAAAATGAGTGAATCTAAAGAAGAAATTTGATACATTTTAAAATTTTACTATAAAAAAGGTAAAAATGCAACTCAAGCCGCGAAAAAAAATTGTGATGTTTATGGACCTAATGCAGTATCTGTGAGAGTAGCGCAAGTTTGGTTTAAGCGTTTTCAAGCCGGAAATTTTGATATCAAAGATGCATCTCGCTCTGGTCGCCCTGTTACGGACAAAATTGATGCCATTTTTGAAAAAGTGGAGCAAGTTCGGCATATTAGTAGTTACGATGTAGCTGAAGAACTGGCAATTGACCACAAAACGGTTTTGACTCATTTGAATAAAGCTGGTACACAAAAAAGCTCGATATATGGGTGCCTCATGAACTCACTGAAAGAAACCTAATGAACCGTGTACTCATTTGTGATTCTTTATTACGACGTAATGAAACCGAACCATTTTTGAAGAAGCTGATAACTGGTGATGAAAAGTGGATCAAATACAACAAGAACGTGCGAAAAAGATTGTGGTCAAAGGCCGGTCAAGCTTCACAGACTGTGGCAAAACCCGGATTAACTCGCAACAAGGTAATGCTGTGTATATGGTGGGATTGGAAGGGCATCATTCATTATGAGCTGTTACCGCCCGGCAGGACAATCGATTCAGAACTGTATTGCGAACAATTGATGAGATTGAAGCAAGAAATTGAGAGAAAGCAGGCAGAATTGATCAACAGAAGGGGTGTGGTTTTTCACCGTGACAACGCTAGACCTCACACATCTTTAGCCACTCAACAAAAATTACGAGAGTTTGGCTGGGAGGTATTAATGCATCCGCCGTATAGTCCTGACCTTGCACCTTCAGATTTTCATCTGTTTCGGTCTCTGCAGAATTCCTTAGGCAGTGTCAGGTTAACATCACAAGAGGACTGCCAAAACCACTTGTCGCAGTTTTTCGATCAGAAGTCCGAAAATTTTTACAGCAATGGGATCATGTCACTACCAACAAGAGGCAAAAAGTTATGGAACAAAATGGCACCTACATACTTTAGTCAAATTTAAATAAACTATAAAAAAACTTTTTGAATTTTCATATAAAATACGAAGAAACTTTTTCCCCAACCTATTAAATACTTACAAATATACGTATTAAACATACAAATATCTTAGATACACATCTGTTAATAACATAGGTATATAGTACATAAGGCATGATATAATAAACCTTTCGTTCAAGTTAAATCTTTGACTATAAGAAATCATAACAATTAATTTATACCGATAACATATAACGATAGCAGATTAAGATACATTAATTACGTTATTCTATCGAGTACGCTCATCAGTTTATGAATTCATCTTACATTTATTTACAATAAAATGTGGTAAACAACATGACTCAACGCGGCTGGTCGACTGGTCACCGTAATTACTTTAAAGGTGTAGTAAGAAAATCTGCTACCCACATTGTGACATTTTATCATAATATTAACCTTATCTCATCTTATTTCTTTTTTTTTTTCAAAATATTTGTGCATTAACACTTACGTTTTTCCTCGTCGCCACTTGTAAAATGCTTGATAACACCAACCACTATCACTAGATATACACTAACCAATGACACTCGTGCGCACGCTACGCCGGCCAAACACTGAATGCCCCTCACCCCACCCCTGTATTCTACACCTGTATACTACAATGTTATTGTTATTTAATAACGTGTGGTTTTTAATCTGTGTAAATATATATTTTTCTAAGAAATTAGTGATTTAGATATTTCTGTATAGATAACTACAAATTGAAATTCCCATCCCTAGACTGTGTCCACTTTGCTAATATAGCCAGCGCCTGTGTCGGATAAACACGACCGTTCATGACGTCACAAACGAGTTGAACCGTATGGAACTTTCGATTAGTGTTGCGCGTGTTTTTGTAATAGTTTATGTTCCTGTTTTAATTCCCATGACGACCGCTGAAGAATTAATACGGATTCTAGACAAAATTCAATATTGATGAACAGGTTATAATTTGTATTCATTTTTTTTTAGTTATTTTTTTAGTGTTATTTCAACTGAGGTAGGATTACAGCAGGACATATCCTCCTCGAAATATGGAGTAGCCTGTCGGTAAGGTGACCAGAGCTCCTGGGGGGTGTTCGGCAATGCGCTTGCGGTGCTTTTAGTTTTTAGTGTTACAAGCCACGGTTGTCACTTACCATCAGGTGAGCCCTACGCTTGTTTGTCGACTTAGTTGTATAAAAATTATAATAATAATAGTAATGTATCATTTTTTAAATTTTCATTCAGTAGTAGTAGTATACTGTAGTAGGTAAGTATATATGTAGTTGTTGGTTAACCAAGCTCGTAAATACAATATAATTATTATAGCGAAATATCGACATCAACATCGAAAAATGTACCCACAACCCTATTTGTTATAGCAATTATTTTATTTTTAAATGTTCCGGGCGCAGGGGGCACGCCAATCGGTAAAAAGTCTGGCGTTGAAAGGGTTAATTACAGTTTTACAAATTATTGATCAATTAATTACAATAATAATTGTATATAATAAAGTAAATTCAATAGCTCCTGCTATATTAATAATATGCAGTAATAATGTGATATAAATTATGATATAGAAACAAATGTCATAAAACCGTATTAAAGGCTAAGGTTACTCTCGTAACAATTGTAATTTCAGTAGTTCGGGATGGCCAAAATAATATTATCGTTTTACAATGATGCTTCAATGTCTCTATCTTTTGCTAGAATGCCCCACGCTATAGTCCAATTGTTTTATAATAACAGCTCAATAATATTTAAAATAAGAAATAGTGTTACATGCCAGTATTAAATGCTATGCCATATAAAATAATATTAATTACAGTTTTACAAATTATTGATCACTTAATTACAATAATAATTGTATATAATAGAGTAAATTCAATAGCTCATGCTATATTAATAATATGCAATAATAATGTTATATAAATTATGATATAGAATCAAATGTCATAAAACCGTATTGAAGGCTAAGATTACTCTCGTAACACATTATTATTGCATATGTAATTTCAGTAATTCGTGATATAGTAATGATTCCTTTTTTACAATGATGCCCTCTTTTATATCTTTTTCTTTATGCTTGACAATCATCCAATTGTTTTTCTTATGACAGCTAAATCATTTTCAAAGAACGAAGCAGTGCTATATGCCAGTATGAAATGATATTCCATATAATATATATATATATATATATATTTGTCGGATCGACAGCGACATCAGTACGATCGGCAGACATCATAGGGGCGTATTACTAGGGTGATCGAGCAATGAGGGAACCGCGAATACAGGAACACGTTTAGTCTACGTTTAAAGTCCTTAATACACTAATTCAGTATCACACTGGCAACGAAGCGAATGACAGTTCCTAGGATGGAGGTACTGGTCTTCACGAGAGCGGAATCGTAAGTGAGTCGTCTCTGAGCGCCTCCACCGGGTAGGCTCCGTCGTAGCACGAAGTTAGTCGCGTCGTGACGTAACGATAGTGCTGCCGCCACGCGGGATTCGTGCCGCGCTTCGTTACGCTATGGAATTCATGACCGTCTCCGACATATTCATTATAGTTGTACAAATTATTGATTAATTCATTACAATAATAATTGTGTGAATAATAAAGTAAATGTAATAGTTCCTGTTATATTAATAATATGTACTAATAATAATGTGATGTAATGAATGTTATAATGCAATGACATAACACCACAGTGAAGGCTAGGGCTACTCGCTAACACATATTATTAATATAGCAGGGGCTATTGAATTTACTTTATTATATACAATTATTATTGTAATTAATTGATCAATAATTCGTTAAACTGTAATTAATATTCTTTTATATGGCATAGCATTTAATACTGGCATGTAACACTGTTTCTTTTTTTAAATATGATTGAGCTGTCATTATAAAACAATTGAACGATAGCGGGGCATTCTAACAAAAGGCGTCATTGTAAAACGATAATATTATTTTGGCCATCCCGAACTACTGAAATTACAAATATTATTTTGGCCTCGCAAGATGTTTATATACCTATAGGTATACAAACACATATACACAATCCCTCATGAATGCTATATACATACATGATGATATGGTAATAATGCAAAAAAAAATTAAATTATATAAACAATAAAACAATAATTATGGTAAATAATATTTTATTTTAGCCTCAATGCACAGAGTTATATGTACCTAAAAAACTTTTGCGGACATAGAATTCCTGTTTAATTTGTTCCTCCTTATTAATTATGACTCTGATATCGTCAGTCTTTGCAGGTAATAAAATATGTAATAAAATTGTAATTGCTAGGATGAAGGCCTAGGAAACGAGAAATATTTTCCTTAGAAATTATGTTACTTTATATAATTGCTTTATGTATATTAGAGTAATAGTGCCTCTACAATGGGTAAACAAACTACTTTGATCTCGAATATGATAGGTAGGAAATAATCTGTACTCGCTTCGGCAGTATATATACTAAAATTGGTACGATACAGAGAAGATTAGTATGGCCCCTGCGCAAGGATGACACGCAAAATAGTGAATAAGATTCAACGTTCGGACGTCTTCGACGGAGGTTGTGTTGAATACTGCGATTAAATTTTACGACTTGAGGAATTTAAACGACATCTGGCTTGAAAACTGGTTTGCTTTATCTCTGACGCGTAACATCTGGACTATTTACTTTGTTTATCGGAATGTTTTTGTTGTTGTCAATTGGTCTTTTTAGATCTTATTTATTGTTTCACATTTATGTATTTATATTAATATAAATACATATATTGTTTGTTTGGTTGTTTTTTTATGTTGTTTGTTCTCGGTGATGGTAGTCGACAGCGAGTTATCGTCCGATGCTCTAATTTGGCGAAAAGAGCCCTCGCCTAAGCTACTTTTAACTCCGATTCTGATACGGAGAGAGAGACGAGGATGGCAGCAAAAAGCAGCCTGCTATTCGCGGCAAAACTACTGAAGGTCGTGGAAGTGGGCTCGCTCGGGCTAAGGCCTAGCTGAAGGCCAAGGCCAATGAGGCTAGAGAGGAGGCCTTCGAACGATCGCTTCGTAGTCGAGCGTTTCGAAAGGAACCTCCTCAGACTGTTTTGGACTCCGAAGAATCTTCTTACTCGGATGTCCACATCAAGGATACCACAAAAATGGGCACGAAGGAACTTCGCGCACAGGCTGGTCGTAGCGCAGCCCTCATTTTGGAGGTGGCACAAAAGTCCTCCAACTTAAAAGGAGGATTTGGCAAGAAGCTGAGAGAGTCGGCGGCTGCACTACAGGCGATTGTAGATGCTTTAGCGTCTCGTACGGAAGCCGAGGAGACTCGAAATCTCCGCGCAAAAAAAAAGAGGTGGACAGCCTTAAGGCCGAGGTGAAGGCTCACCGTCGCGATTTTAGATACGGCCCATGGCCGCTGTGGTAAATGAGGCGTCCACCACCTCCACACAGAATGCTCGAATGGTGGACAGAATAAAAGCCTCAATTATATCGACGATAGGAATTATGCTCAACGCCCGATTTGCCGAATTGGAGGAACGCCTCCCTCCTGCAAAAATACAGCGCCCTCCATTAGCTGCGGATAAGAGGCGGGAATCAGCGTAGAAAATTGCTGTGTCCCAAGCGCAGGCAGTCCATTCGGCTCCACCGCTGAATTCCGCACCTCTACATAAGCGGGTGCCACCAGCTGCCCCACCGGCACCTGTCGCTGGCTGTTCAAGCGCCGTGTCAGAGACAACTCCGCCTCAAGTGGTCCAGGGGATGTCCTGGTCCACTGTAGTTAAAAAGGGAAACAAGGGGAAACAGCCTTCGGCTGGAACGATTGCCACGGAGGCGCACACGGTGCTCAAAGCACCTCAAGCGCTTAAGCCCAAGTTGACTGCTTCTCGTACAGCTGCAGTAGTGGTTACGCTGCAGCCGGAAGCGGAGAAGAAAGGCGTAACATATGTCCAGGTCTTGGAGCGAGCTGAGCAAGGCATAAAACTGCAGGAACTCGGGATCAACGGAGGGTTAAAAGTCCGACGTTCCGCGACGGGAGCCAGAGCACTGGAGCTGCCGAGAGCACAGTCGGACCAGGCAGACAAACTAGCCGACAAGCTCCGCACAGTGTTAGATGGGGTGGCCAGCGTCGTTCACCCCGTAAGAAAAGTGGACATTAAGGTGACGGGGCTAGATGACTCCGTCAACAAAGATAAGATTATCGCCGCCATCGCTCGCGAGGGTAATTGCCCCACTGAAGTCGAGAGATTACACGTGGGCCCGAGTATGGTCCGCGTCATGTCCGATTGCTGCGGCGAAGAAGCTGTCTGACGCCGGTCGTCTCTTGGTTGGGTGGAGCTCGGCTAGGGTATACATGTTGGAGCAGTGCCCTCTGCGCTACTATAAAGTGCATGGGCCCTGGCCATACAAGGATACTATGACCATTCAGTGCGGATCGAGGGAGCCTTTGCTTTCGGTGCAAAGTTAATGGTCACAAATCGGCTGAATGCACCGGGAAGCTGCGCTGCGCGGTATGCGCAGACGTCGGCAAGCCCTCCGGGCACGTGATGGGGTTAAAGGAATGTAAATCACGAAAGGTGAGGTGGTCCTCGCTACCCAGATGTTACCATCTTCAGGATTTTTTTTCGAATTTAGCATTAACATCTATCGGGGTACAAACTGGCTTACATTCAGACATATTAAACCGGTCCAGTATTAGGTTAACATATTTTTCTTGATCTAACATAATCATACCCGTATCTCGGTTTCTATTTATGTTTATGCCAATACAATTCTTCATTTCACCAAGGTCTTTCATGGTGCATTCTCCTTTTAACTTGTTTTTAATTTCTGTTGTTTTATCCTTATTATTTGTGAATATCATAAGAAAATCCACCCATACTGCAATGAATATAATTGTAGACTCATTTACTAAATAATAAATACAGGGATCCACATGAGATCTTTGTAAGCCAATTTTTAATAAAATATTATTCAATTTAAGATTCCTTGTTAGCTTAGTTGCTTTTCTTTCCTTTTTCCTTCCTAATTTGTTTGTGTCCATAAATTGATTTATGTAAAATACAGACTAGATCATTTCCTTTGTAGTATTCGGTTGGGACATGAATATCTCAGTATCAATGTCACCCTGAAAAAAAATACTTATAGCATCCATCTGAAACATTTCAAAATCATACTTCGCAGCCAGTGAAAATAAAAAACGAACAGATGTATATCTTACAATAGGAGCTTATGTCTCATCAAAGTCACTTCCTTTTCTATGAGCATACCCTTTGATAACCAACCTTGCTTTAAAACGGATAATCTAATCTAATCAATTTTTTCATTGGTTTTAGTTTTATGAACCCTTTTACACGGCTTTTTTCAGATGGCGCATCAACCAGTGACCTAGTTTTGTTTTTGATCAGGGAGTCATACTCTTCTTGCATAGCCCTTTTCCATTGATTAGCGTGAGATGATGATAATACCTCGTCCGCTGTTTGAGGATCATATAAATTAAGCACTGGACAGAAATAACTTATATCATGGTCATCTGTTTCTGTATACTTAATAGTTCTCCGTGGGCGTAAATTTATCTTTCTTATTTGTGACCCGACTTGATCAATCGATTGCTCTGGTATGTCAGAAGAATCGTCATTTTCCCACGCCAGACTGATAGTCCTCGCTTGACTCACCAGTTAAATGATCATCCGTACAGGTTTCTTCAAGTGACTGTATTTCTGGACTGCTGTTGTTAGATGTACGAGGTAAGTATAGATTATTATCATATCTTATCATGTTTTCTAAAAATACTACACTTCTACATTTTATTATTTTATTAATATCTGGATCAAATATTCGGTATCCTTTGGTAGATTCGCAACAACCAACAAACAATAACTTTCTGGATTTGGAGTCCCATTTGAGCCATTTTTCTTTTAGAACTTGTGTCATTATTTCGCAGCATTTCGCAGCCAAATACTTTTAAATTAGACAAGTTTGGTTTCTTACCAGTCCACATCTCCATAGGAGTTTTACCTGTTATTTATATATGCTGCCGTTGCAAGAGCTTCTGCCCAGAACTGTTTTTTAAGGTTAGCATCAAACAACATACATTTTGCTCTTTCGACAAGACACCTATTCATCCGTTCAGCTAGATCATTCTGCTGGGGTGAGTAAGGAGTATTTGTTTGATGCTTAATCCCATGTTTGTTCAAGAAGTTTTCAAATTCTCTATTGCAATATTCTTTGCCATTATCAGAACGAATTGCTTTTATATTTCTCTCATGTTCATTTTCTACTTTGTTTTTGTAATCTTTGAAAACTTCTACAACATTCAATTTATTTTTCAAAAAATAGACCTGAACTCGTCTTGTGCAGTCATCTATGAATGTAATAAAATATTTCATACCTCCTAAAGATTCTTGTTCCATTGGTCCACATAAATCAGTGTGGACTAGCTGCAGTGGTTTTGATGTCCTTGAACCATATTTTATTTTGGTTTATTTTTATTTTAATTATTTTCACAGTATTATGTCATATTGCATATTACTTTGGGGTAACGCTGCAGATATTGAATCTGTCTTTATTATACAAAAGAGGGCAATCCGGTCTATTTATAAACTTGGAGCTAGAGACTCTCTTCGGGATGTTTTTAACAAAGTAGGAATACTCACTGTTGCGTCGCAATATATTTACAACAATATATATTCACAATAACATTGATCACTTTGATAAAATCAGTGATAATCATTGTATATGCACTAGGAGTAACGATAAGCTTATAACGCCAAGTTTCCGACTCCGCAAAGTTAACAAATCTTTCTTGGGGCAAGGTATCCGTTTTTATAATAAAATTCCGCAGACATTTTTAACTTTGCCTCTTCGTTAATTCAAATCGTTTATAAAAAATACATTTGTAAAAAGGCGTATTACTCGATACAAGATTTTGTAGATGTTAAAAAAACGTGGAATTAATACCTGTTGACTTCCACGCAGGATATGTTATTAACTATAATTGTATTAACTAACATGACTTTGTATTTTTTAAATGTTGAGAAAGAGTA
This sequence comes from Vanessa cardui, assembly GCF_905220365.1. NCBI lineage: Eukaryota > Metazoa > Arthropoda > Insecta > Lepidoptera > Nymphalidae > Vanessa > Vanessa cardui. The sequence goes on from NC_061124.1 coordinate 7,675,076, forward strand.
ACTACTCAGTTTCTTGCCGGTTCTTCACGGTAGAAACTACTTTCCGAACCGGTGGTAGCTTCACTTAATCGTTAAATGACGATTCCAAAGTGCTCGTAAAATCCCACTTGAATGAAGTTTATTTTGATTTTGGTTTTTGATTTTGAATGCTCTTGAAAGGCAATCTGAGAGATAGATAGTACAAGTAATAGGATCTTTATTTTTGTCTGACTGAACTCCCTCAGAACACTATGGCAGCTTGTTAACGTCTGAAAAATTCAGGTGGCCCATGCGTCTATGCCACAGAATTAAATCATTTAAGTTATCTGAACAAGACAGGTTAGAAAATACCTCTCTGTGTGTATTTAATAAATATAAATTGTTTACTTGTGTAGCTGAACACAGAAGCTTACCATTTTTATCATAGATATCACAAGCATCATTTCTAAAAATTACTTTACAGCCATTTTTGACCATAGAACTGACTGACAGGAGGTTTGCAGCAAGTTTAGGTACGTATAAAGCTTGTCTTACCTGAATTTTACTTTATTTATTATCATTAAGCAATAAATTGACCTTTCCCATACTTTCCACAGGTAGCGGTGTCTTACTGGCAACAGTTATGGTAGGTATCGGTGGACTTGTAACATCATACATCCAATCACATTTATTTGTCACGTGCATGGAGGCACCCGAGTCCACATACCACAATTCCGGATTTATGGTCTGAGGAGATGCTGAAAAACCTGCAACAAAACCTTTGTTTTCCTCTGTATTTTCTATATTCTTCTTTTTCAGAACACGACAGTTCTTAGTAAAATGTCCGTGTTTGTTGCACTTAAAACAATAAGATTCTTTGTAGGTATTTGTTGACTCGTATTGTTTTCCTTGAATAAACTTTTTCCTTGTGAAGAATGCTGAATTATCTGAACATTGAACTTCCTGCAAGAGTTTAGATTTAATAGAATCAGCACCGATCTTGATGCCAGAGCTCTCCAGACCTATTATCATGGGTTTATAAGCTTCAGGAAGATCGGCTAACATTAGTGTACCGAGCCATTCATCATCAATGTCGAATTTAATATACCTGAGCTCGTGGGCGGTCGACATTATTTTATTTACATAGTCATCCACGCTTAGAGAAGAATCGAGTGTAGTTGTTATCATATCTCTCAACAAGGCTACTCTCCTGTACAACCTGCTGTCATCGAAAGCCTGTTCTAAACTCTCCCAGACTTTTTTACATGTTGTTGCATTCTGAACATGTACATAAATTATAGGGTCCAGTAATAAAATCAATTTAGATTTTGCCTTGGTTTCTTTATTTCGATCTGTTATTAGTGCCGGTAACACAATTCCATAAATCATCAAGTTCAAAATATGCTTGGACTGCAAACTTCCAACTAGCATAATTATCTCTTGCAACAAGTATGTCGATGTGGAATGGATTGTAACCTGAATTCGACGTCTTCTATGCGTACTTATAATTTTTTCGCGAATATTGACCACAAAAAGTACGACAGACAATACACGACGGCCGGTTTTCTTAGTTTTACTGCGTTTATTTACTTTATTTCCATAAGTATCAATCAACCACGCTCTGCTACCATGTTGATTTTTCGGTGGAAATAAATAAAAAAAAAATGATTACATAGAAATTGCAACAACGTATATCGTAAGAAATTTATACTAGCTTACATGTCAGTTCAAATTATATTTTAAACTAAGAACACATATTTGTCAACTACTATATAACGTAGGTTGCGTTCTTATATGCCAAGACAGGGTCAACGGAGATCGGGCGAATCAGGGCTCTAGCCCAGCAAGCCCTGATCGTCCGATGGCATGAGGATCTTGGATCACCCACGGCGGGCCTAGCGACAGTGGAGTCGCTGGGTTGAAAGGAAGCACGGCACACTGTCGTACAGAATGATGCAGGTACTTACCGGACACGGATGCTTAGGTAAGTACCTGCACGGGATAGCGCGGCGGGAGGAGACACCCTCTTGCCACGAGTGTGGTGCGCCAGTGGACAAAAGCACACCCTTGCGGCGACTATGGGCGGGGAGCGTTATCAACGCCATGCTCAGAGGCGAGATGTGCTGGTCAGAGATGCGCTCCTTCTACGAAAGTGTCATGTCGCAGAATAATGCCGCGGAGCGGGCGTCACGGTAGCATGCGTAAGTGATCCCGTGCCGCCCGCCGAAAGATGGAGAGGGTACCGCTGGTTTTTTATTGGGTAAACCCCACTTTCCATCACGTCGCGTAATTCGTTGTTCCAGCGAGAAAAAAAACAAGGTAAGAAATAATCTTTGGTAGTCATTGTGAATTTGAAAAAACTACAATTTTAAATGATATTTGTAAATAAAGTTAAAGTGGATTGATAGAACGCAGTGGATTAATGCAACGATCCATGCAGAATTATGTGCACGTTTGCGTGATGCACGTACAAAACTGTAGCTTATGCATGTCATGTATTCCATTGTTGCTAGCACATGGAAGAAGTGTATTTATTACATAACAATAACAAAAACAGCCTGTAAAATATTGCCCGTAATGATTTCCTACCGCTAGGCTAAGGCCTCCTCTCCCTTTGAGGAGAAGGTTCAGAACATATACCATCACGCTGTTTCAATGCGGGATTGTGGAATACACATGTGGCAGAATTTCTATGAAATTAGACATGCAGGTTTCCTTACGATATTTATTTCACCGCTGAGCACGAGTATTGACAGAGAATTATAAATACAAATTAAGCACATTAATCCGCGAGCGTTAGCCGCCATCTTGGAAAGCGGTACTTAAATATATCGGAAAATATCAACAATAGGAGGAAAAGTTTAGTATAAAAAAAGGTGGGAAGTTTTGTTCTCTACAAAAAAGATTTCTTCTGCTTTTAACGTAAACCTTACCGTTTCCGAGATATATGCAAAAAACGTTTTCCAAGATGGCGGCGAACGCTCGCGGTTTCGGGCGACAGAAACTCGGTTTTATACTTGGGGGGCACCCTCCGACATAACCCAATCGAAAATCGAATCACGTAGAAGGATAATAAAACTAAAATTTTACTCTCGATGCTAAAAACTGGGAGAAAAATTTAAAAAAATATAAGGATTTATATTTTTTAAACAAATACTTTTCAATTTGTTTAAATCAAATATAAATTCTCGTGTCTTAAATCGTATCTTTAAAAAATATGTATGTATTTTATAAGATTACCTCACATATAATCAAGGATTCAGCTCTGTAACTAAATAGATGCCACCAAGCAAACAGTTGAGTGTTATCATAGATTTTATTTTCTTCAAGTAAGCAGAATTCTTAAAGCATAATTATATTATTTTGTTTTAGGTAGTAAAACACACACAGAAAGTACAAATGAATACAATAAATATTATACGACTAGGACTAATTGAAAGTTCTTGGTACTAGTTTGCCACCAAACACCAACATTTATGGTACATAAATACATATAATTTATGGTATATTTACTTTGCGATAAATATTATAAACTCTTCAGCAATATAGGTATATCGGGGACTTCTGCAGGTTGCCTACTTGTCAACAATTAACTTCAGGAATAATTTTGCTACTACGGACGGGATAGCGGACTCCACTCTTAATTATTTCACTCGATACATATAATAACTTAAGACTAAATATTTCTAATGAAATTTATGAATTATTTACTATGTAATTTCTAATAAGCATACGTACTGTATATATTAATAAATAACTAGTATTACTAAATACTTTTTATAATGTGTTAAAATATTTATTAACTTTTTGTTATCTAGCCCGTCCCGGCCTCGTACGGAATATAATCTTCCAAAAATATTTAAAATCAATAAGTTTGATAACAATTATACACGGTCAATGATGTTCTAGTAAACAGATATATTATTAACGCGCAAAAAGCTAAGACTATAAAACGTTCCAATTGGGACGTTTGCCTTAAGTCGCTTTACGTAGTAATACGTTTTGCGTAATTAAAACATCTAGTAATCCCTTTTACTTATTGTTTTTATCAAGCTATCCTTTTTACTTGTAACGAAATGTAAAATAAACAGTCCCCGGCGCGGCACACTTTTTTCTGTTGTTTGCTATGGATATAACATATCTGTTTATTAGAATATCATTGTACACGGTGTATAAATTCATTTATAGGTTATAGTTGACAGAGGGTACTATGAGTCTATCAATTAAATCCAGAAGACAACTTGGTAACCTAATTGCTTTGAATATTAATTATTCTATGTGTAATGTTACCAAGGATCATATATATAATAAAAATAATAACCTAATTTACATTAACACTGACAAAAGTAAGGATATTAAAATTTCATATTTTAAACTAAATAAAATGACAAAACCTATTATGCCCTGTTACTTAAATATTATACATCAACATATACAGGGCAAAGGTGGCAAAGATCATGAAATAGAATTATTTTCGGTTATAAAACTCATACATCATCATGTATTTTGTTTCACAGAGCATTGGATTAAAAGTTTTGACATATTTAATATCCCAAACTTTAAATTGTCAAGTACATTCTTAAGAGGAAATGCTATTCGTGGTGGATCATTAATATTACTACGGAATGATATCGTTTGTAAATCTCGAAAAGGTATTATTGTGGCTCTCTCTGTCGAGCGTACTATCGGACTATCCTGCGTGGAATTTCAGCAGTATATTATAGTCTGCGTGTACCGGCCCCCATCGGGAGATTTTTGCTTATTTGAGACCACTATGGAGAATGTTCTTAAAAAGATAAGTAAAAGTTATAAATATGTAGTTGTATGTGGCGACTTTAATGTCGACTTATTAAAAGTAACTTCTCTGAGTGTTCGATTAGTCACCTTGTTTAAGTCATTTAATTTAACGCACCGAGTTAATGAACCGTCACGAATAACCAACGATACTTCTACGTGTATTGACAATGTGTTTTGTGACTGTAAAATATATGAATTTCCAATTATAAATACAATGGAATACAAAGAAATTATTCATTCAAAAAAATATATTGTACAGGAAATAACGGCTCATAAAGTACACTGTTTTAAAGATATTGTGGCGTGTAAGTTATCTTATTTAGATCTAACGACACAAGATCTAAATGAACTTTATTATATTAATATTAATAGAATTTAATAAAATATTCGAAATGAAATCATTTTATAATAATACAAAATTAAAGTTTAGTGACTGGGCTACTATTACTACATGGGTAGGTACTATATGGATAGCATGGTTTTTGTGATTAGTTACATTTTTCTTAATATACATTTCATCATAGTTCCTACTTAATTAAATGACTGTCAACAAAATAAAGATGATCTAAAACGATTCAGACTGATTATAATACTATCAAAAAAATAAATATGATTAGAAAATCAAACGCCATGTTATTTTGTCCGTATTTCCCCTAACTCATAGTTATAATTAATTATAATTTATAAAACCTAGAAAACCAAGATAAATATAATTTATTTATTATATTTTTTGTAACAATAAACAATAATATATTTTTCCAGGTTTTCAACAGCAGTTTTGTGTCGTTTGTTACTTAATATCAATTCATACGCTGAAAACGACCTTCCAACGTCAACTGGCAAAACTTTAAATTTGGCGTCATTCCAGATACCCCTTCAGAAGGAGTTTGTCTGGTGCCGTTGATAAAAAGGATCAATTTTCTTTATGCCGTCAAGACCGGGGTTTATTATATTACGCGCCTAACATACTCTATAAAATTCTAACTACGAAAAAAAGCACTGTTAACTAAAAAGTACCCAAATATGCAATAACTCAATAAAAATGGTAATATATGCATTTGCATGTGCAGATATTATGCAGATGCATATAATCCTATGTCTAGTCATTACAAATCAAATATGGTGGCCTTCCACCACCATTATATGGATATCAATTGAAGGATTTGTTGTCAAAGATACGAAAAAAATGTCACGTGACTTAAATCCAATATGGCCGACGTCCAAGATGGCAGACAGGCTATTTGAAATGCATGATATGGGTATCAGATGAAAGGGGTTTTTTGTAATTTTTAGTGCTAGCTAAAAGCGCGAATTTTTAAACTATTATTTTTATAATGAAGCCTATTGATAAGATTAATATTTTTTGTGTGAAAAAACGGACCAACAAAACTCATCCATTACTAACATGATATATAATCTGATGATGTATAATAAATACCTACATACGTATTGAAATTTTATCGTACGTACCAATGGAAGAACACATTATTATTATTAATGCATAGAAAGGAGAAATTAGTTCTATTGCTTGACCTTGATGGTACGTCATCTTTATTTTTCGATGTGCCTAGAAATTTTTACTTACTTACTTTTAGAAACAAACTATTATTTTTTACGTTGTCGTGGCTATCTCCGTCTTTCATAAAACATTTTACATATATACACATCAACATCGTCTAGGGATATTTTGTATAAAGTTCTTAAACTTAAAAAATCCTAGCCCGTTTTAAAATATTTTGATGAAAGACTATTTTTTTTTTTTGTACACTTTTTTGGACGATTCTAAATTTGAATTTAAAAAAAATAAATAAAAACAAAATATTTACGCGACATAATGATAGCGAAAGCCGAAAGTTTCGTTTACCTGCAGTGATATTGAGTTATTTTTTTTTTGTCAAATTTAAGTTTTATCACAAGTTATCGATAAATTTCGAGTAAAACCTATTATGTGCATTATGCAGCGTTAAATTTAACGCGAGAAGAAATGCTGTAGGCATGTTCCAAACTGGGGCTACTCAACGGAGTATTGCTGAGGAGATAATAATAATAATAATAGTAATTCATTTATTTACCAGAATATGGTACATAATATAGATGGTCATTTATAATGACTCATATTCTACCGATTTATCGATTGATAGGAACAAAACAAAACGTTATATCTAGGCTATGGTCACGTAAACGTGCTACTGGTGAAGTGGCTGAAAGATATCCAGGTGGGAAGCGCATCTCAACAACAAGACCGATATTTGCAAATTGTCCCGAAAAGAGAAACAAATGTTACAGCATTGCAATTGGTTCAGAGGCTCCAGCCAGAGGACCAGTTGCTTATGAGTGACCAAACTGTAAGGAGAAGGCTGCATGAAGCTAACCTTAATGCTCGCAGACCGCTTCGTACTCCAGCACTACGCCGAGGAAATCGTGGGCGACGACTTGAGTGGGTTCGTGTAAATTTTCTCTCGGAAGATAACCAGTGGTCTGTAGTGCTATTTACCGATGAGTCCCAGTTCGGTTTTCATCCCGATACATGTAGAGTACGGTGTTGTGTTTGGCGATTCCCTGATCGTGATAGCCGTCTGCAACATCTTCAGAAAGTCCATTCACACTACAGCGATCTCAGCGAGTATCACACTCAGCGAGCGATCACACACAGGATAATTATGGTTTGGGCGAGAATTCATCTTAGTGGAATCACAGACCTCGTTTGGATCAGAAACACCATAATGGCCGAAAAATACTGTAACGAGGTGCTTATGCCAATAATTTACCCCCATAGACTACAAAGAGGCCAAGAAATCACGCTCATTCACGATAACGCTTGACCGCACACAGCGAGAGTGGCGACGAGATGGTTGCAGGAACAAGACGTATAGGTCTTAGGTTGGCCCGCTCAATCACAAGACCTCAACCCCATAGAGCACGCGTGGGACATACTCCAAAGGAGGGCTTTGAGGATTTTCCCTGCAAATATTGCGACGGAAGAGCATCTTTTTTTGCATCTTAGTCGGACCTGGGATAATATACCGCAGCAAGACTTGGATGACTTACCTCAAAGTATGAAAAATTGTTGCAGGACCGTTATAAATGTCCTGGGTGGCTTTACCGACTACTGATTTTTCATATTTTTCACATTTTCTTGTGACAAACATTAATTGTTAGTTTTACCATTATTTTACGTTTTCTCTTTATTTAAGTAGAAAATTGTTTACGCAAAATAAGTTTAAACTTTTTTCTGGAGTATATTCAGATAAATCTGCTTTATAAAAATATAAACATGTTGCATATTATTATTAATAAACTTTGAAATAATTGAGTAAATTCAAAATATCTCTAGACAGTGTTGATGTGTGTATATTAAACAATTTGTTATGTTTCTTTAATTAATATTTAATTCACGTCTAGGTTGGTTATGATTAAATAGGTAATAATTCCACAAGTATCTGACATTTTTTTTATATTTAACTTAGAGTAACAGTTATAGTATACACTAGTATAGTTTGTAGCGCCTATATAAGTTTATTTATTTAAACATTCTCCATACGCACTATGGGAAAGTCCCATACAAGGCTGTCTCAAAACCGTTTAACGTGAAAGTCGTTGTTATGGAATAAAGCTAATTAATTAATTTAGTCATATAAATAAAATTTCTTTTCTATTTTTGTTTAAATTATTTTTTGCTGGTCATAATCCATATAAATCTGCATCAAAGTTAACTCATGTTCAACGATGTGATTTTGGCACAATATATTACTACAATTCAACGCCACTTGATATAAATGTATAAATATTATATATTATAAATTTTAAAAATGCTAACGTTTCTTAATTAATATTATGTATAATAAATAAATAAATTAACATTAACTAATGTAGTTAAAGATCGCAAGATAAAAATTTTATTTTTTTCCAATATTTTTTACTTCTCACATAATCATCTGTTATGTATCAAGGTCAAATTGTTATTATGGTATTTCTGATAATTATATGTGGTTTTGATATAGTTTTTACCACCTTTTTGGACAAAATATGGTCACTTGATCTATTAGGGTCAAATTAAAAACAGGTTGGTTATGGGAAGAGTGCAAATATTAGTTTCTTATCTTTTTGCACATAGCACTATTTCATTGGTCTAAAGAAAAAGACGAACGCTGAAACAACCACCAGCTGTTCGTTACAAGTTAATACTTTTTTTCAAATATCAAGTGTTGAAAATAATGAGTGAATTTTTTTTTGTAGTATACGAGAGTTGTGTATTTGGTTGATAAATGGGAATAACACAGACGACTACTTGCAAGAAAATTTCAATTTGTCACCAGAGGCTATCGCTACTGTGGTCTCCAGTATTCAAAGAAACTTGGTATCTAAATGTAAGGCTGGAGAAATACATCCCGGAAAAGAGAACGCTTTGAAAGTCAGAACGTCGACTGGCTAAATGGTGAATTTCGTGTTCCACTGGAGTGTCGAGTCACAGTCAATGACCCTAATACGCCCAGAAGCAGTGTAGGTGGCAGACCATCGAAACCATACAATTAATACAAGAGTACGGATTGGACTTTGTGCTCAATGCAAATGCTCAGGAGTTGCGGTCTATGGGCGAGACGGCGGAGGCCACAATTCTTAATATTATACGAACTGCGTCAAAAAATGACAAGAAAAAGTTTCTTAAATTAATAACTGAAAACCCTGAAGACGTTACATCTTTTTGTTATAATCAGAAATAAAAAAAAACAAACGAAAAGAAAAAAAATGATACAAATGCGGTTTAGGGAGCAAATGGGACTGCATATCGATAAACCCCGACTAGGCACTGGAAATATTAATAACGGAAACACAGCTTGGAGATTTTTTCAGAATTACTCTTGCTCTGCAGACATTATAAGGTGTAGACGTAGAACTGATAAAACGAATGTACATTATACTACAAATTATCAAATCAAAATCAAAATACTCTTTATTGTACACCAGTAAGTAAATCCACATAGACACGGTTAGGAAAGATGTACAAGAGGGGGCCTTATCGTTAACACAGCGATCTCTTCCAGGCAACCTTAAGGTAGAGGAAAACAGATATAGAAAGAGGTAGGGGTGTACAAAGCAGATATAAACATAATAAATAAATACAGTGTAATATTATTAGGTATATTTAAAAAATAATAATAATGTACAGTACCTGATATCTAAAATACATACATATATCTATGTATCTAATTTAATTTATGATATACAAAAATTAAATTAATGTCTCGCAAAAAAAAACAAAAAATATATATATTAAGTACAGGAATTAAAATGCAAGATAGTATTGTTTCAAGGACTTTTTAAACGAAGCAAGTGATTGTGCACGTGTTACTTCAACAGGAAGAGAGTTCCATAGACGAACAACCTGAACAGTAAAGGAGTTAGAAGTAATTTATCTTCTGAACGAAGAGAACGATTGCGAGTAGAACCTAAGAATTTGAAACAGTTGGTAAGTTCGAAAAAAAATGCGCGATATTAATTTAGAACTTCCGATGATAAGAACTTGGCTTTTTGTAGGGTTTACCTTCAATCCAAAGGTTTTGACCATTTAGCAATTTTATCTAAATTTTCATTTACTGATTGAACAGTTTTAGCTAAATCGGAAACTTTACTCAGTGAGTATATATGAAGATCTTCTGCATACAAGTGGTAGAGATATGTAATATGAGAGGAGATAACACGCCACCCTGCGGTACGCTAGCAGTAATAGGAGACCAGTTGGAGAAATAACCGTTAACTCCTGCACGCTGCCATACGCTGCCGACGCCTACGCAGGTAAGAATGAAACCAATCCATTATTTGTCAGAAAATCAGAAAAAGAAGAAGGATTTGCTTTTTTTTGGAAGTGGTATAATTTGCGCGTCCTTCCAGGAATCAGGATATTCACCAGTATTAATGGAAAGGTTAAAAATGGAAGTGATAATTGGAGAAATAATTTCCAGGATAGGAATGAACATTTTACGACTAATGCAATCCGATTGCTAAGATGTTCTTCTTAACATCACACTCAGTAAATTGACTAAAGACAAAAGCAGGAAAGTCAGGAGTAGATTTAGCTGCAAGTTCTTTTAAAGTGTTACACTTAATCGAAGTATCGAAAGTTTCAGAATGAGAGAAATGTTCATTAAGCTTATTTCAATTAAAATTGGAATAATTTACACTTTGAGGTGCTTTTCCAACTCCTAAAGACTTGAGAATAAAAGCTATAAAAAAGACTAGACTTCATCATTCTAGAAAGTGTTCAAGAGCGGCTACCACTACAGACGCGTTCCATACCTTATTGTACACTTCTGATCCATATACTCGTATATCAAGTTTGAGAAATACCCCAGAAACAATTTTGAAAGAACTTTTCGATGAAGACAAGCCCTTCTTGCTGTCAACCAAAATCTGTAGGAGCTTGTTGAATTTTGTACAAAGTTTTTTTTCTTGTTAAACCCTGTCTATACAATGATATTTAATTCAATTTTATGTAAGTAAATTATAAAAAAGGTATTTTTTCTGATAAAAGCATGTATTTTTTAAATAAATTAATATCTTAATTTTAATTTTTTTTTTTATTAAAGCTTATACTTCCACGTATATGTGTGCAAATTACAGATCATTTAGTTTTGAAACAACTGAGATACGGATTTTGAGACGAAGCATACGCGATTTTCCCATAATGATACGCTTGTATGTAACGTATAATAAATAACGTATTTTATTTTGTCATTGTTAAGAATCTGTTAAGTAACTATAACAATTTGAAAGCTGTACGGAGAAATTTTGTAAAATTGTAATAACTTTGGGATTAGAATTTGAAAGATCATAATGAGGTTTTAGTAACCATGTCGAAGATATTTTTACTGGATTAATTAAAAAAACATTCTTACTGTATAAATTATATCATTGGGTCCACGTGTCCAGGCATCTATATAAAGTTTCAATCCATATTCTTTTAGGAAATATCTCGATTGCAATATTATAAGACAGGCCTGTGAAACAATTGTTAGTTATTTTATTAAATAATGGTGGTATTCTTCGCTAAGATCTTTCTATGATACTTTCTACGTTTAACTTTATATGTTCGATGTATAGGATCGTGAAGAAGTTCGCAATATCCATAACTAAAAAAATTTTTGACTCGTTTCAACGACAAACCACGCTAATCGTCAGAAAAACCTTTTTTTAAATAACGTTTTGATACTGGGGCACGGCGGACCTGAATCGGTAAAGTTCGTTCTGACACACACTCACTTTTCAGAGCTTGAATAAGCGAAACACATACGAAGTACAAAGGCCGTGTATCGGAAAACGATTCAACCATTTCGTCGATTCGATTCGAAAACCGGTCGATGTTTTGCTGTCTAGGATGTTATAGTGAGTAGAAATCCTATCCGGTTCTGCCAAATGACCAAAGTATAATTTGGAAACGGAAGTCAGCAGTTAATAAAAATACTTGGTGGTAGGGCTTTGTGCAAGCCCGTCTGGGTAGGTACCACCCACTCATCAGTTATTCTACCGCCAAATAACAGTACTCAGTATTGTTGTGATCCAAGAAGTTTGAAGGGTGAGTGAGCCAGTGTAACTACAGGCACAAGGGACATAACATCTTAGTTCCCAAGGTTGGTGACACATAGACGATGTAAGGAATAGTTAATATTTCTTACAGCGTCATTGTCTATGGGTGATGGTGACTACTTACCATCAGGTGGCCCATATGCTCGTCCGCCAACCTATAACATAAAAAAAATAATTGTAAATATATTCATATTTTCTACGCGAGCAAAACCGCAGGTAACAGCTAGTATGGTATATATAATACATTTTATAAAATATTGAATAGAGTATTTAATGTAAGATATGCGAATAGAATGGCCTTTATAAAATTCGTCGTACATTGCGTGCTTGATAATATTTTTTAACTTTATTTCGTTATCACAAATGTTAGTTGTTTACTACTTCAACAAAAGTTTACTACGTATACTTTTAGAATATGATTACGTTCAATACAGGAATAACATGAGCTGCTATTAAAATCAAACGGTGCCAAATACCGGGTCCTGATGTATTTATCAGTAACGGCCTTCGATGCCATAAAAGAACCCTTCGTGCTTTATACCTGAAAAAAAAAAGATTATTTGGACCTATTTCCATTCACAGCACGATCTTTCTTCATCAGTCTTTTTAGCTGTCAGTTGAGAATATTGCATTTCATATTTCATCATTTCAATGGGAAAGTGAAAGAATTGTTGTCTTAAAATTATCGATGTTGCGAATGATTACACATTGAAATAAAACTAGTTTGAACGGATTTGAATCGCGTATATATTTTTATTTTCTAATATTTTCCTTTTAATCATATACATATTGTATTAAAAAACGAAACTCACCTTATATCCCATACATTCACCAAAAGAATAAGCAAAGTAACTATGGGACACGTGCACGAGAACAATGTGGCCATCACGAATTTCATCGCTGAAACAAGATTTTCAAGTGAAAACTTCCTCGGGGACGATGATTGATTTGTGAAAAGGGAAACTACAATTAATTCAAAAATCAACAAAATCCACTATTCGTTAGTTTTTCACTTCTGCCGGCAGTCTTCGTGACTGCCAAAGCTGTTTAATATAATATTATTGTCCTGTCCCTTCCTAGACCCATAAATATCTTATATTTAATTATAAAAAAAAGTTAAAGCGTTTACCTAAGGCACTGTAACTGTTATGTATAAATATTTCATTAAGGTTTGGTAATCTATATTCCCTTTCCCAGCACGGTACATTAGCATCAAAGACACAAAGTTGATCGTAGTCTGACATTTTACTGCAACAAGTTATTACAACGATTAATGTACATTAGCGTTAGCGTATTATTGACTCAGCAGGCGAACTCCATTATTATTCATTGCTCGATCGTGGTGGTTGTTTACACTTGCCAATGCAATTCGTTGAGGAGTCCAGAGACTTGGGAGTTTGAAACTTGGTAGAGTGTAAATGATATCTCGGAAAGCAAGCAGTAAAGCCTAATTATGCCTGAATTTCTATTTCTGAGTTTCTTTCGCCGGTTCTTCTCAGGTCAGGGTATTTTCTTTTCTGAACCGGTGGTAGTGTTTCAATTGACCATCAATAAGAAAGTGTAATGCTTCTATATTGAATAAAGTTATTTGAGTTTGAGTTTGAGTATGAACTCTTTCCTGTCGTGTTTGTGCTTGTCGCTTCGGTAATATGTCGTCGTGGTTACCTAGCATGCCTTGACCGGCGTTTTTGAAATCATTCTCTGTTTATAAATATAAAATATAGATAAAATTAAATTTAATTTGATTTTTTTTTTAATATAAAATCTGATTATTTTGAAAAGCATTTGTATGTATCATTGACTTACTAATATAAGATAGAAGGTATTTTAAAAATGACTTGTTCCAGAAAAACCATGACTGCTATAATAATACAGATATCATCGAAGGAAGTCCCAAGACCATTGGTCAAATCTCCAAAGTTTTCTAGCGTAACTTTTCTTTTATGAAGATAATTCGTGTATATTAATACCTGTGAAGATAAATTTTATGCATCGTATAAAAAAGGGGCATAGACTATGCAAATGCGTGAGAAGTTCTGCTTCCACGAAGGATATATAATAAAATTGGAGTGTCTGTTTGTACTATTAAAATAGCCCTTTTTTACATATTGCATATACTAACCAAAATAATATTAATATTTTTACAATTTTTGTATGTCTATCTGTTTGTTCCGGCTAATCTCTGGAATAGCCGGATCGATTTTGACGGGACGTTCACTGGCAGCTAACTGATATAATAAGGAGTAACTTAGGCTACAATAATTTAATACTTTTTTTTTGTTAAATACACACGCGTAGATACGAGGTCGCGGGCACAGCTAGTTCAAAATAGTATGTAAATTGTATGCAAATAATTTATTTCAACAAAATAATTGTGCAATAATTATACTATTTATGTTAAACATAAACGTGATTTCTTCTTTCTAAAAAGAAATCACATTACTTGACTCACGTTAATTTGCGAGTGACTTATACTTTGTGTATAAGTCACTCATAAATTTAAAGTAAAGTAAAAGTAAACTAACAGCCTGTAAATTTTCCCACAGCTGTTCTAAGGCCTCCTCTCTCACTAAGGAGAGGGTTTGGAACATATTCCACCACGCTGTTCCAATGCGGTTTGGTGGAATGCACAGGTGGCAGAGTTTCGATGAAATTAGACAAATGAAGGTGTCCTCATGATGTTTTCCTTCACCGCCGAGCATGAGATGAATTATAAACACAATTAAGAACATACATATAGTGGTTCTTGCCTGGGTTTGAACCAGCAGTCATCGGTTAAGATACACACGTTCTATAATCACTGGGCCTTCTCAGCCCAATTTTAGGCAAATGAAAAAATAATAAAAATAAAATAATTTCATAAATATACAATAAATTTATAATAGAACTAGCGATCCACCCCGTCTCCGCACGAATCCTGGTAATACTAAATATACTACAGAATTTGTTTATTTACGACATCACTTTAGAAACTTCTAAAATATATAAATATATACAAAAACCTTCCTCTCGAATCATTATCTATTAAAAAAAAAACGCATCATAATCAGCTGCGTAATTTTAAAGATATAAGCATACATACGGACAGACAGCGGTAAGCGACTTTGTTTTATACTATGTACCTAATGATGATAAGCATTTTAAAATGCGATAAAGTGTTAAGTGGTTTTCAAGTCACAGTTATGCAAAGAGTCGAGATTGCCCAGTGGTGAGAACGCGTGCATCTTAACCGATGATTGCGGGTTCGAACCCAAGTAAGCACCGCTGATTCATGTGCTTAATTTGTCTTTATAATTCATCATGGCTCAGCGGTGAAGGAAAACATCGTGAGGAAACCTGCATGTGACAAATTTCATAGAAATCAGCCACATGTGTATTCCACTAACCCGCATTGGAACAGCAGGGTGGAATATGTTCCAAAAACCTTCTCCTCAAAGGGAGAGGAGGCCTTTAGCCCAGCAGTGGGAATTTACCGGCTGTTGTTGTTGTTATGCACGAGCAAAATAAGAACTTACTGCAATATATTTTTCATCCTTATGTTATTTTCGGCTATCTTTAATCACACGAATTCAGACTAAATCGTATCAATTTATGATAGTACA
The DNA here is from genome assembly GCF_905220365.1 of Vanessa cardui. NCBI lineage: Eukaryota > Metazoa > Arthropoda > Insecta > Lepidoptera > Nymphalidae > Vanessa > Vanessa cardui. The sequence goes on from NC_061124.1 coordinate 7,691,014, forward strand.
AAATAAATTATATTTACGTCAAAAATATACTCACTCCAATACACGCTTTGCAAAACATTAAACAATAGGTTGAGAGGAAATTAAATCCAAACATCTTAATAGCGAGAGACCTGTCGTACAATGCAAATGTGTCGTGTCTCTCTAACTCCGTTGTAATGTATGATATTATCATGACAGCCTAAAACAAAAAGTGAATTTTACTACCGACTAGTTATTCTTCCGCCAAATAACAGTACCCTGTATTGTTGTGTTCCGGTTTGAAGGGTGAGTGCCATGCATCTACAGGCACAAGGGACATAGCATCTTTGTTCCCAAGGTTGGTGGCACATTGACGACGTAAAGAATAGTTAATATTTCTTGCAGCGTCATTGTCCATGGGTGATGGTGACTACTTACCATCAGATGACCCATATGCTCGTCCGCCAATCTATTGCATAAAAAAAAAGTTCAAGTTTGCTTCATACCAAATTTCATCAATTTAGTTCAGCGGTTTGATCGTAAAAGACCGACAGCCAAGGGCGTTCCGGTTGACTGGTCTATGGAGGACCTTATAGAATCTATTGAACTTCCTCACGGTTGTGGGGAAATAATAAAATTGAGGCGATTGAACCGCAAAACTGTCAATGAAGGAGTTGTGTCCTGGATCCCAACTCAGTCAGTTGTGATAACTTTTAAGGGTCAAATTCTCCCTAGTAAAATTCATTCCTTCCATACCTCCCTTCCTGTGGAAACCTATAATCTACCTACTATCATTTGCCTGAACTGTTGCCGTTATGGCCACAGCAAGACTCAATGCAGATCCACTCCCAGATGTTATAAATGTTCCCAATCTCACACAGGGATTCGTGTGAGGTTACAAAAGACAATTCTACATGCCTTCACTATTCTGGTAGACACTTTGCTACAGATAAGGATTGTCCGGAGTATTCGCGACAGCACTCAATGAAGATTGTTATGTCCCAGGATAACATCTCATACATGGAGGCAGCCTCTCGCTTCCCAAACGTCCGCAGATCATACGCTGAGATCGCAAAAGAGATGTTCTCCCCTCCTTTGTATACTCCGCCAAGCCCTAGATCTCCCTCTATTCCTCCATCTAAATCCACCCCTCCTCCTAGTAGATCATATAAACAGACCATCTACCGTTCTCCTTCCCCTAGAGTTTCTCTAGGAAAGGGGTACGATAAACATGCCCACCAAGCTATAGTTGGTAATTGCTCCTCCTCGTCTCCAAATGGTTGTGCTCTGAATGCTGGTAACCCCTCCCCTCCTAATAACAATCCCAACTTATTAGAACTATTAATTAAAACTCTCCTAAACATCCTTAGCACACGTAATGAAATTCCTCTACCGTCCAACGTTGCCAATGATCTAACTCAACTTTTCAATATTGTTAAAAATGGCCCCAGTCAGATTTCTTCAATGGAACTGTAAAAGTGTCCGTCATAAGAAACCTGACCTCCTCTCCCTTATTAATTCTTATAAACCTGTAATTGTTGCCCTCTCTGAGACATGGTTGATTCCCGGTTCCCGTTTTCGGATTCCGGGTTTTTCCTGTCTTAGGGATGACAGAAATGACGGGTATGCAGGTTGTGCCATCCTGATCAGGCACTCTGTCCCCTTGTCCCCCAAATTCCTCTTCCTCCTTTTAGCCAGCATATCAATGCCGTGGCTATAAAGGCCTTCAATATTTCTTTTTTATCGCTTTACATTCCTCATCCTAACCCTTCTCTTGCTCCTGATTTACTCTCCATTTTCTCTTCCCTTCCATGCCCCATTCTTGTTATGGGGGATTTTAACTCCCACCATACATTATGGGGCTCCTATTACTGTGATGGATTTGCTCCCGTGTTGGTGGACATTGCTGAGGATGTGAATTTATGCATTCTTAACGATGGCTCGCCGACTCGTAGAGTCTACCCAAATCAGAATCCTCGTTCCGCTGTTGATCTAACCCTATCCCTCCCTTTCCTCACAAATATCCTGGAATATCCTCCCATCAGCATTTGGAAGTGACCATTTCCCTATCCTTCTGTCACTTAATAACAGATCCTTCTCGCTCATCAAATCATCCCCACTCCTTAAATATAGACTTAAGAACGTTAATTGGTTAGCATACTCTAACTCTGTTGATGCCATGTTAGACTCCTTGACTTTGTGAATGATGAAAATATTTTTGCCTACTTTTTCTTAATGCAATCAAGTCCTCCGCTGATACCCATTTTCCCTTTAAAAATGTTAATAAAAAGACTTTGCTTTCCCCTCCTTGGTGGGATGAGGAATGTAATGTCATGGTCCAACAGAGATCTGAAGCCGAAGAGTCATACACAGTCTCTATGACTCCACAAAAGTTCATCAAATATCAGCGTATTGATGCCAAAGTTAAAAGATTTTTTTCCAAAAAGAAAAAACAGGGTTGGACCAACTTCTGTAAATCCCTCAATCCTCGGTCTCCACCTCAATTAGTTTGGACAAACCTTAAAAAATTTCGTCGTTCCCTTAATTCAGAAAATCCAAATGCCAATAATCCCTCCATGTGGTTGAATGATTTTGCTTCCAAGCTTGCACCTCCTTTTGTACCATGCCAGCTTTTTAACGGGGCAACCAACATCTACATTGGATGATATGGATAGCCCATTTACTCTGTCAGAGCTTCATACAGCTTTAAAGGGACTTAAGGACTCGTCACCCGGGGAAGATGGCGTGCCCTACTCTTTTATAATTAACCTTAGTGATAAAGCTAAATGCGTCTATGTGAGCTTGATCAATGCTTTTTTCTCAGCAGGAATCGTCCCGAAATATTGGAAGTCCCAAATTATCATCCCCATTCTTAAACCTGGGAAAAACCCATTGGACCCAGGTTCTTATAGACCCATTGCTTTATCATCTACATTAGTAAAAGTGACTGAACATCTCCTGAAAAACCGCTTGGAATGGATAATGGAAAGTAGGAATATTCTCTCGCCCTCTCAATTTGGCTTCCGAAAGGGTTTGAGTACTCTCGATAGTCTCAGCATTCTGACGACAGACATTCGAATAGCCTTTTCTAACGGAGAGTAGCTTGTGGGTGTTTTTCTTGATGTTACTTCTGCATATGATAATGTTCTTCTTCCGGTGCTCAGGCAAAAATTGCAACAGCTGAGTATCCCTCCGAGGATTACTCATTTCATATGTAATCTGCTTTTTTGTAGATCAAGTTCTGTTAAACACCATAATTGCGTTCTGCCCCCCCGATTCGTCTGGAAAGGTCTCCCGCAAGGCTCAGTCCTCAGCCCTCTGCTTTATAGCATTTATACTCACGATCTCTAATTGTCTGTTAATAGCTTCTGTAATATCCTTCAATATGCTGATGACATTGTATTATATCTTAGATCTTCTTCCGTCCAAAACTTAACATTGCGATTAAACTCTGCTTTACATTATCTTGACCTATGGCTCTCTGACCATGGCTTATCTTTATCAGTAGATAAGACTCAGGCAGTTACTTTTACACGAAAAAGGTTGATTCCCGTCTTTGACCTGTTCTGTGGGGATCGGCGTATCAACTTTGTCAATAAGGCGAAATTTCTAGGCATAATACTCGACAACAAACTGAACGGAATTTGTCACTCTGAACATATTATCAAAAAATGTGAAAAAGGCGTTAACGTCCTTAGAGCAGTCTCAGGTGTCTGGTGGGGAGCTCACCCATACTCTCTCAAACTATTGTACAATGCAATAGTTCGTAGTCATTTGGACTATGGGCTATTTGTCTTAGACCCACTAATTAAATCTGCCTCCGAAAAACTCAATAAAATTCAACATAAATGCCTTAGAATAATTATAGGAGCCATGAAGACTTCTCCTACCAACGCCCTGCAAGTTGAATGTGTTGATCATCCACTTCAACTGAGAAGACAATATTTATGCGACCGCTTCGTGGCAAAATCCTTACAACTATCCTCTCACCCTCTCTGGTCCCGTTTAAGCAAACTTTCCCAACTCTGTGGTCGTCCTAATAGTAAATCCTTGTTATTAGACAGTTTTTTGAAATTTTCCAAACTCCCCCATCCTATACTTAAATTCCATTTAAATCCTCTTTTTTCCACTCCATTTCGAGCTCTTGTTTATAATCCTCCAATTACCACAGATCTTGGTCTTATTAAAGGGGCCCCTGATACAAATGCTAAGTTCCAAAGAATTTTACATCAAAACTGGTCAAACCATCTCCTAATATTTACTGATGCCTCTAAAATATCCCCTGACAGCTGTGTCGGTTCAGCCTGTTGGATACCCAAATTTAAAATTGCCCTTCAATTTAAATCCCCTCCCGAAACATCCATCTTCTCTGGTGAAGCAATTGCGATTTTAGAAGCTATTCTTTTTGCCCTTTCCCATAACCTCAGACGTACAATAATTCTGACAGATTCTTTGAGTTGTCTGTTGGCAATTCAGGAAAATCCTTTTCGTAGTAGGCGAAAGTTTTTCATTGTCCTTAAGATCAGGAAAGCATTGTTTTCCTGTCATCAATAAGGGCTGGAATTATCGCTTGTCTGGATACCAAGCCATTCTGGTATATCTGACAACGATGCAGCAGACTCTTTTGCAAAAGCTGCTATTACATCTGGCTCTCTTGATTACTTTAAAAAATCAACTCAGGATTTGTGTGCTTTAGCGAAAACTCATCTGGTTAAATCCTGGAACTCTGTTTGGGAAGTTTCATCAAAATCTAAAGGTAGATTTTACGCATCTCTACAACCAGATATTCCAAGGCGACCTTGGTTTTCTCTTCACAGGCAAGCTAATCGTTGGGTCACCACAACTATCTGTCGATTACGCCTTGGACATGCATGTACACCCGTTCATCTCTGCAAAATTAGAGTTCGAGATCACTCTTTGTGTGAATGTGGTCTTGACGAAGGTTCCTTATCCCATATTCTGTTTTCTTGCCCCAAACTCCTTCATCCCGTTTACGACGTTCTCCCTCCCAAAGTTCCTCGCCCTATTAATGTTGAATGTTTGTTAATGTGTGTGTTTAGTCCACTTTGTAAATTTTTATGTAAATATATTGAGCGTAATAAAATTAAGTTGTAAATATTTTTGTGATAGTTCTCATTTGTTGTTTTAATAATAATGTTATTTGTTTATTTAATTATTTATTATTGTATTGTTTTAGGTTGTGGGCTAACTGAGTGTCTACTACAATTGTGCCCTTAAAATTAAATTAAGCCTGCAATCTCGACCGCACCGTTCAATCTCCATCGTGTCTTCTCCATCGCACGTGACATTGGCGAAATAATCTGTGCCTTCTTGGCACAAATAAAAGCCACATTAAAAAAAAAGTAAACAGATATGTCATTAATGCGCAAAAAGTGAAGACTAGAAAACGTCCTAATTGGGACATTTGCCTTATGTCGTTTTCGTCATAACTATGCCAGTAATACGTTATAATACATCATAATTATGTAGTAATACGTTTTGTGCAATTAAAACATCTAGTTATCCCTTTTACTTATCAAACTATCCTTTTTACTTGTAACGAAGTGTAAAATAAACAGTCCCCGGCGCGGCAAACTTTTTTCTGTTGTTTAGTATGGGTATAACCAGAGTCGGATTTAAAGGTGTGGAGGCCCCGGGGCCACAAAGCAGTGAGGAAGCGTGAACACCCTAATAATTATATTATTATGAATTAATTAGTTTTTTTTTATTTCAATCAGTAAGCTATGAATTGTTTCGTATTTGTATGTAATATAATATTAAATGGTAACATTATTATAATTTGACTATATCTCAGTATTTGTTAACTTGCTGAAAACTGTGGCCCCCTCTCATGTGGAGGCCCTAGGACAGTTGCCCCGGTTGTCCTCCCCTAAATACGGCCCTGGGTATAACATATATATATCATCCCGACATTGGACAAATTTTCAATCCACTGGGGATTGAAAATACGTCGAATAAGTTGAGAATTCAAATTTAATGCTCTATCTGCCTCTATTTACACTGGCTCACTCATTGTTTAGACAGGAACACAACAATACTAATTTTTGTAGTTTGGCGATAGAATCTGATGAGGGTTTCGTACCACACTATTAGATTGTCAACAATTATATAAAAACCAAACTTAGGATTTTAAATGCTTATTAATTCCATATTATATAATTACATAATACATTATATAAGTCACTAGTAAAATGTTATTGAATGAACCAATGAACTTTTTCAAGTATGAGAGTATTTCGGTACCCTGCATATCTCATATTGATACCTTTATTTCTACATATAAAATAGCTTCCATACAAAAGAAAAAAGTAACGTAAAAATGACTTACTATCTTTAACAGAAAAATAACAGTGGTGTACATTAATGCAGTCGTCGCTATTAGTTTATTTTCATCTCTCTTCCAACGCCAATTAGGGCGACGTTGGGCGTAACGATACCAATGTTTGAAATAACATAATTGTAACGATATTATAAGAACAACCCAAAACTGAAATGTCGTAAATACAGTAATATTAATATTCTGGGCAAATTTAAGTACTTTTAGTAAAAAAATTACCACAATTATAAATGTTTTCTATTGCATGTTTCGAATTACTCCAAATAACAAATGAGCATTAGGCCGTCTCTCAGATTTGTTAACCAACAAAGTAGTAGTAACCACTACTGGTTACCTATCACAAGAGCCCCGTTTTGCACGTAAATATACTAGATGGGGACTGCAGGGGCCACATTACCACCATCTCCTATTCTAATAATCTAGAAATACAAACATATTTGTTAACCCAACGCTTGAGCCAATGCGCGTTTCAAGTTCATATAATGTACTAGCCGGACAACACCCCTAACTTATGTATCATGCATACCTACCATTAACAAATGCAACAGTTTATGAATAAGGAAGCACTGTAAACTGTTTTTATTTTTTATCATCTGATCTCTACTCTTCGGTTTAATTGTTTTGAAACTATTTTTTTGATAAATGCGTAGTCTTGTTGATTTATGGTTTTACCATAAGCTCGTGTTTTAGTGTTTAGTCTGGTCGGTAAAATTATTTTATACTAGTTGTGTGTTCAATGTGAATCCCGAAAACCTACGGTATATTCTTATTTGAACCGCTATATGTGAAATGTAAATACTTATTTACGAACACATATAATATCATGATGTGGTGTTTTCTTTAACCGTAACCTAACTCCTATTTAAATTAAAGGAAAAGTTATGTTGTATATTACCAAGGCACAGTACAGTGCTATAGTGAATAATATCATTAATCCTCTTAAAATAATGTCAAATATATTTTGGTAGCCCATTGATAAAGCGGTCAGATTTAGCTTCTTGTAACATAGACTTGGGTAATGAAGAACTTCGGGCCTGAAAAAGAACAACATTTTTGTCACATGCTCGCTTAAGGCGAAATGAGTGATTTCTTTTTTTTTTATTTGTCCTTGAATAATAATTACGATTGTGATTTTATTAAAACTGGCTTTCTCATGTTGAAAAGTAGTCTAAACATGTACGAACGTTGAGTCTGTTACGATTATTTAGTCTAATATATGGAAATAAGTGACTTTTTTGGTTAAATGATCGTATTAGTTACAAAACTATTAAAAGGTTTGATAAATTATAGAAAGATTTCACAACGCATCATACGTCACAACTGTTTCTTCGCTCAATAAATATGTTTTCGTTTTTTGGACCATACAAACATTACTTACCGACGTAATTTTCTTACACAATTTTTATTAATTTCCCATATCCACATGAGGTACGTTTCATATCTTTTCCAAAGTAATACAAAGAGAAGACCTGAAAGTTATTAATAGTTAGAAATAATCTAATGTTTTAAAAAAATAAACATACATTATAAACTGGACAGTCTATTGTTGATTAAATTTTAAATCAACAAAATACATATGTTTCTCTCATTAGTATTAGGGGAAGGTTGCTATGATTGGACCACTTAACTTTATGACATTATATCTCATGAAATATCATCGACAAACGGACACCAAATGTTGTAATGTAATGCTATTTATGTAAATTAATCATATATAAATTAATGTAAGTTGGAAGATTTTAAAAATATACTTAAATAAGTTTTTAATGAGGAGTTGCTTTCTTTGGACCACCGTCACCTTGAATGGACCACTGAGTTGCCATCATTGGACTTAGAAACATTTGTATTAACGGTCCAATGAAGGTGACTCAAATGAAATACAAAATAAGAATTACTTTTTGATTCAAAAGTTTTTATAATAATCTTATACATTTTTTTCTTTGTAAACAAATATTATAACTATCTGTTTAGGAAATTTGCACGAAAACGACAATTGTTATATATTATTAAAATGACTGATAACAATGACTTTAATTTCGAGTAGGGACTTTCATAGACAAAAAAAATCATATTTATTTAATTTCACTCAAATTTTCATACGGAAAATTCATACACACAAAAACATTTCTTAGAATTCTACTATGTGTAAATAAGTAATTCGATAAGTTTCTTTGATTGGACCGGTCCAATAATGGCGTCACTATAGTGGTCCATTGATGGCAACGAGGTATATCAACAGAACGAAAGTGGGTATTTAAAAATATGTAAAATAAGGTAAAAAATCTCATCATCTCTGTAAGAGCAGATAAATTTGCTATCATAATCTGTTACAATCACAAACATTAATAAATACAATGCTATTTACATCAATTTGTTGAAAGCTCGGTTTTTATATCATGGTCGCCGCTGACACAGGTGTAAGCATTACTACTTGCCACACGTAGTGAGCGCAATGAGGTTTGGCGGGTGGGCAACGGGTGCGGTACTGTTGCCTAGCATCGTATTGAAGTGGTCATAACAAGCATAGTTTTTGAAAGAATTAGGCGGTCCAATGAAAGAGCCGGTCCAATGATAGCAACCTTCCCCTAATAGAGTAACTAGCTAGTAGTGAGGCACTACAGAATTTTGTTTATTTACGACATCACATTGGAAATTTCTAAAATTATCAGTGTTTCTTCACTATATTGTCCATATATTATATACAAAAACGTTCCTCTCGAATTGCTCTACCTATTAAAAAAAACCGCATCAAAATACGTTACGTAATTTTAAAATCTAAGCATGCATAGGGACCATACATCGATAACAGATCTTGTTTTATAATGTGTAATAATAATTATGATAAATACTATAGAAAGATATGTGCAATATCAATTCAGAATTAATGGGCTATGGGTTGATGTTCAGTTAAGAGGGCAGTTCTTACGGAACGCTAAAATAGTACTTACATTTTTTTAAATATCTAAAAACTGGAGCATCGAATATGGATAAAAAATTACATTCAGTATCTTAATAGATATGTCTCAAGTTTCACATCATAATATATGTAAAATATACATCAATAACCTAGCATATTCATCGTCAACATGACTCCCAAACACTGAAATCGACATTTTTTATTTGGCTATTCTGAGTTATTTAGATGCTAGTTTATACATATGTATATATTTTTGGTTAAATAGGGTCTCAAAAGTGTAAATATTAAGTATACCGCATTCAATTTTTATTATATTATAGAATATTATAGGAATTTTTATTTAAATATTGCTTACGTTTTTGCAATCGGCGGCCATACATTTAGTATTAAGAAAATCATTTGACAGTTTTGATTTTTTATTCAACATCGCTGTCAATAAATCTTCAGTCCCTCCCCAGAGCTTAAGGAGCACATCAATTTTTATTTCGAGCCGAACATTATAATTACGCGAAACGTCTATGCACACATAGAAAAGCGATCATAAGGGTGGAGGAGCCCGAGTGTCGTGGGACACAATTGTTAATTTTTACTTTTCAAGGAATCAGATGAACTGAGGAAGTATGATTACTAATCGGTTAATGTTTTACTTATCGTTGCTTATTAGTGCAGTCATTTCCTCGAAAAAAAGGCAAATAAATGACAATGAATGACCAAGAATTCCGGGGCGCTAAGGCCGCCATCTTGAAAAAAGTGGTAAAATTGGTTCCCGGCAATAACTCGATTTCGAAATTCGATGAGATTCGAAAAATTTTACGAAAACATTTTTGGTACCTTTTTTGTGCTTTACAATGATAGTTTAATCATTTTAGAGTATAATGCATCGTTATGATAAAATCAATCAAAAAAGTCAAAACTTCTGCAACAATTTTTGTTTTATTTTTGGTCCTATCTGATGAAGTAGATGGTTACCTCGTCGCTCCTGCATGAGCTGCAGAGTCTCTGCTGAAGGAATTTCTTGCCTTCACTTCTCTAAATTCCACTTGGTGAAGTTTCTGGTCAATGTCGTTTGTGGATTCCAAGGCAGCGAATCGGTTGCCATCTCCGGCTTAAGGCATGTTAGGTCTGAACGTAGACTTAATTAAATAGGCACGTTCAAGCTTGAAACGAATATCCAGAGTGCCTCGTACGAGTTGGTAGTCATTTTCGGTATTAAACCTAGTGACCAAAAAGAGATCTCTTAGTATCCATCGCTTGTCCATTATGATGAAATCTATCTAATTTTTGGTCATTGCATCGGGGCTTTACCATGTCCACTTCCGTTGGCGCTGTTTCTTAAAGAAAGAATTCAGATTGCCCTTCTTTTTCTAGGAAGTTCCACTCTTAATATGTCTTGGTACATATTTTCCTCTTCATCATCTGAAGGTGTCTTGTTGGGTGCGTAACCTGCAAAACTTTTAAGAAGTACGCAACCCCTGTCAACTCACTGTAGATTTTCGACAACCTTATTAATGAGATTTTAAATTAACATGGCTATTTTTATCATGAGACATAGACACAGAATGAACAAGACATTTGTAGGTAATGTCGAAATATGGAGCTCCATCTAATAAACATAAAAAATATGGTAAATATCCCATTTGTAATAAAGTTATTAATGAGGTCCTTATGCAACACAAACCCGGTCCCGCCTTGAGATGGTTGGTTTCCCTTCCTGAAGTTCATAAGATGCCCCGAATCTAAGTGATTTTATCCTCTCCCTCTCTTCGGACTTCGCAGAGACCTCAAAAGTATTATCTAATATATTTCAGTTCCTCTTCCAGTCGCACCAGGTGTTCATCAAACCTAATCGTTTGTTAATTGTACGCCACCAGGGTTAGTTTGTTTGTGGGGCCGTTCGTAACACGGAGTTTCTTTGCAGAGCCTGCCCTTCCGTTACTGTGGCCACCGCCGTAACCAAGAATATTAGTGTTGCCGTGGACATTTTAAACGTTTTTGTAGGGTAAATGCTATAGTCGCCAAGCTGGGCTTGCGGGCAGGAAATCGCAGGGCGTTACTTCACGAATAGGTGACGATGCTGCCCTTCACCGGTCTGCATCACTTATTTGCGCTCTTTCAGATGGTCATACCGCCATCAATCGGTCGCCAGGGCCTCGTAGATCAGGGTGCACCACGTGCAGGTGTGGACGACTTGGGGTACTGAGATGAAGTTGCGCCCCTTTAGGTACACTTTTACGAGCAATTACAGAAAAACACAAATCACAATTCGGCATTTGGATACATGATTTCATTTAAATAAAACTAATTATAACGGATGAATCGCGTATATTAATTATTTTCAACCGACTTCCAAAAGGAGGAGGTTATCAATTCGTCTGTATTTTTTTTATTTTTTTTTTTTATGTTTGTTACCTCATAACTTTTCACTGGGTGGACCGATTTTGATAATTTTTTTTTGTTTGAAAGATAGTGCTTCCCGTGGGGTCCCATTTTTTTTATTTTTTTTTCCGATGATGGTATCCATGTGAAAACGACATAAGTCTTAAATTTGTAGTATGTATATGCGCGACAAATAGGTGAATAACTGAAAATCACGTTAACCAATTTTGATAATTCTTTTTTTATTATAAAATATATACTTCAAGGGTAATTTGGTGAAAGTTTGGTAAGGTTCTGAGCACAGGATCCATGTCAAAGTAACGGAACGGAAGGGAACGGAACAATTCTGAGGAGCACGTTAGCGATACTCGGTCGAATCTTTTATTTATAGGTTATTTGGATATTTGAGTCACCTTCCGTAATGTGGTTATGTTTATGTAATTATCATAGTCGAATATTATAATCAACTAGCTACCCACCCCGGCTTCGCACGGGTGCAATACTGATACTAAATATACTTACTACAGAATTTGTTTATATACGACATCACATCGCAAACTTCTAAAATTATCAGTGTTTCTTTACTATATTGTTCATGTATTATATACACAAACCTTCCCCTTGAATCACACTATCTTTTAAAAAAAACCGCATCAAAATCCGTTGCGTAGTTTTAAAGATATAGGGACAGAGAAAGCGACTTTGTTTTATACTATGTATTGATGGAACTCTTATACGGCTCGCAGTTAGGGTGCGATATGGGGCGGAATTTCTTACTATCTTTAATCAAATTTTGTGTATGTGATGTGATGTCATATGATGTACGAAATATAGTTGGTCTTTTTCAAAGTTTTTTTGCTGAGTTCGATTACAGCTCTTTCGAGGGATCCTTGTAGTTTACGCCGCGTCACGTATTAAATCCGCATTTTCGAAAGTCTATTTTTGCTTTATTCGCAAGTTTCCTTTGAAATTGTCCTCGAAGTAGTTTCTGACTCATATAAACGGAACGCTTAATCTATCCATATTAAAAAAAATTAGTTAGTCAACATCTTCATCTATCATCAGCTTCACTTAAAATCAAAAAATAAATAAAATTTTAACAAAAAGAAAAACCGACTTCAAACAAAACACTATTTTAAAACAAATGAATATGCACGAAAAAGTAATAAAAATAATTGCGTATTCAACATATTTTTTAGAGTCTTCCTAAGTTAAATGAAATGAAAAATATTAGACTACTTAAAAGTCGATTAACGATTATATCATGTAGTTATAATTATTGTTATATTTGGAGTCGGTGTCAGCCAATAAAACCCTACAGTATATCTATCAAAAAACAATACGAGAATACTTTAACAAATATGTTTTTTACAAATTACCTTTTACACAATAATATACGGGATCAATCAAGGGTGTCGTATCGCTTCTTTCTTTTGATTGTTGGGGCAAGGGCACCGTGGCTGACACCGGCTCCAAATATACCAATAACTATAACTACATGATATAATCGTTAATCGACTTTTAAGTAGTCTAATATTTTTCATTTCATTTAACTTAGGAAGACTCTAAAAAATATGTTGAATACGCAATTATTTTTATTACTTTTTCGTGCATATTCATTTGTTTTAAAATAGTGTTTTGTTTGAAGTCGGTTTTTCTTTTTGTTAAAATTTTATTTATTAAACATCCCGACGTTTCGAGCACTTTGCAGTGTTCGTGGTCACGGGTAGACTGTCCATTATGATTATGATGTCTACCCGTGACCACGCACACTGCAAAGTGCTCGAAACGTCGGGATGTTTAAAAATAATTAATATACGCGATTCATCCTTTATAATTAGTTTTATTTAAATGTGTAATAATCGCGAAAATTTAAGACAACATTACATGATTTCAAGCATCATCAACTTTTAAAAGAAAAGAAAAAAAGGATTTGCATTCTGAATTCACCTCTGTAAAATCTTAATCTTAATGTGCAAAATTTGTAATGTCGAATTAGAAATACAAAATTGTAAGGATGAAAAGACCTGAATATAACTGAGACTGCTGTGTCTGGTTTGATGTCGGAAGGTACTAAGGTTATGCTTGATTAAAACAGGTTTATTTTTTTTTGTTTGAAAGGTAATGCTTGTCGTGGGGTCTCATTTTAATTTTATTTTTTTCCGATGATGGTATCCGTATGAAAACGACATAAGTCTTAAATATGCATTATGTATGTGCGCAATAAATAGGTGAATAACTCAAAATTGATTGGCACATTTTTTATTATAAAGGATATACTTTAAGGGTCGTTTGGTGAAAGTTTGGTAAGGTTCTGAGCATAGGATCCATGACAAATTAAGGGAACGAGAGGAAACGGAACAATTCTGAGGAGCACGTTAGCAATACTCGGTCGAATCTTTTATTTATGGGTACTTGGATATTTGAATCACCTTCTGGAACGTGGTTATGTTCATGTAATTGTCATAATTGAATATTATAATCAACTAGCGACCCGACCCGACTTCTCATGGGTGCAATACTGATACTAAATATACTAAAGAATTTGATTATTTACGACATCTCATTGCAAACTTCTAAAATTGTCAGTGTTTCTTTACTATATTGTTCATTTATTGTATTCACAAACCTTCCCCTTAAATTACACTATCTATAAAAAAAAAAAACCGTATCAAAATCCGTTGCGTAGTTTTAAAGATATAGGGACAGAGAAAGCGACTTTGTTGTTTACTATGTATTGACGGAACTCCTAAACGGCTTATAGTTAGGGTGCGATTTGGGGCAGAATTTCTTACTGTCTTTAATCAAATTTTGTGTATATGATGTGATGTCATATGATGTACGACATAGCATACGAATAGCTCTTTTGCAAAGTTTTTTTACTGAGGTTGATTACAGCTCTTTCGAGGGATCCTTGTAGTTTATGTCGCATGACGTATTAAAGCCGCATTTTCGAAAGTCTATTTTTGCTTTATTTGAAAGTTTCTTTTGAAATTGTCCCCGAAGTAGTTTCTAGATAGATAAAGTTATAGTATATAGGGTTGGCTGACACCGGCTCCAAATATAACAATAACTACGTTATATAATCGTAAATCGACTTTTAAGTAGTCTAATATTTTTCATTTCATTTTACCTAGGAGGACTCTCAAAAATATGTTAAATATGCAATTATTTTTATCACTTTTTAGTGCATTTTTATTTATTTTAAAGTCGGTTTTTCTTTTTGTTAAAATTTTATTAAAATTATATTCCAAAGCATTATAATATTTCTCGGTTGCATAACTGGAGATTTTACTGAAAAAACATTATATTTACCCCAAATTGAGACAAAAAATGTAAAATTAAACATGTTTTCGTCATCAATTCTCGCAATAAACTTTGTTTCCCAACAGTAGTGTTTATGTGACAGAGAAGGACAGGTGCTTGTGTTTAGACACTCCCCGCACAATTTCTGACCAGGTTCAAATTCTGGCCATTTTCCACAAGCAAGCCTCCTAAAAATAGTAGGATATCTATTAACTAAGTGTAAACAAAGGCATTCTTAATTTAAACCTTAGGCAGAAATATAGCTTTTTATTCTTAATCTAATTTTTTGATAATTATTATTAAAATTATTACATCAAAATCGTTGAAAATTAACCATATCTGTCCACCAACGAGACATTCTGTCGACATAATAAGCCTTCACTATGCATTGGATTTTCCGTAGCAAAATGCCGTGTGTTTAATTATTTCAAAAGCAAATCTGATTTACAACATAAAGCATACATTTTAAGTTGTATATGTCACCGTAAGATTACAAACATCGTTAGATGATAGATTGTACTATCTCGTGAGATTGTTAACTGTCGAAATATTGTGAAATGTGAAATATGATTGAAATTTATCGCATTATTTTTCGCTACATTTTAATCTATCGAAGTTAAACTGTTAGTTTGCAAACTGTTCCGCGTCAATTTTTTAACTGTCGAAAGCTCTTCCTGATTGAATGACTTCTCTTCTTATTGTGAGACTGGCCAATAACGATCAGCTGTAAATTTTGCGTTAAATTGCAATCATATTTCACTGTTTACAATATTTTGACACTTTATAATCTCACGACATAGATTGTAATCCAACGATGTTTGTAATCTTAGAGTAACATTTATATATATTGTTGGAATAAACAAGCCACATCAGCGTCAAGTCATACAACTTCCCTATTTAAAAAAAAAGGCGGGAGATTTGTTGTTGACACATTGAGAATTGCAATTATAATTACGGTGTAATGTGATTATTGATGGTTATTTGTGTTGTAGACTAAATGTTTTTCTTTTGTGGTAGATTGATTGTTATTATAAATTAAAGCTAATTGTTTTAGAGGTTAACCTACTTCCTACTTCTGGTTCTAAAAATATATCTATATAGAAACTATTATTTCAAATAATGAGAAATATAAGATAGTAAAAAATGAAAGATTCATTGAAAACTCATTATTCTAGCGGTATATAAATATACACGAACAAAATCCCCGATTTTTTAAATTAAAAACATCTCTGTTAATGAAGCGACTCATAATTCTGGCAATAGTTCTTCCTCAAAATTAGTTTCTTTATTCATCTCATGATCAGCTGTGCATGAAAACGTGCTAAGGAACCTGCATTTGTTGGATGAAACTTGAATTTAACGCAATAAGCAAATAGCTTCCTTGCCGTATTCTTTTTAAAAAGAAGCTTGGTTTTTTTTAACTTACGTAAATAAATCGGACTTAGCTTTTGCATTATATTGATCAATTGTAATCCGTGTTCCAAGCACCGTTATAATTGCAAGCATGATGTTGAAAAACTCGTAGTAACTAAAGTAGAAAGCAACCTTACGGAAGAAAAAGTAAGATATATTGAAAAATATTTTTAGTCGTGTCAATACCCTTCATCAAGAAAACTTACCCTTTCACCAAAGTACTCTTTTATCATGTGAATTGGTTGCATCTTCCATATATTGATAAAGCCAACCCAATTATAAAAAAGCACCTACAAAATATAGGTTTATCATTTCAGTTATTACTAAGCATTGATGAATTAAGACAACACACTATCCCGAATAATTTGATATGGGAATGTAAAATTAACGGATACGCCAATGATTTTTTCAATGTCAATTGTCATGATCAATTGATTTTTTCACGATAATTGGCGAAGTCGAATAGTGAAATATAATCGATTCGAATATTATCTTCAGAACAGACCAGATCAAAAAATCAGCCGCATAAATTTTATAATTTTTTAAAAAACATTTCTAAATAGAAAAATTATATAAATAATATTTTAAACAGATACTTGTCTTCCGTTTATATATTCAGACGCTTCTTGTGTCGGTACAATGAAGTATGGCCCATCATGTAAGGCAAATGCATCTACTATAACATTTGAATTCATTAATCTGTAATCATTTGTCTTCATTAATTTTTTTCCAAACATATTTTCAGAATTTAAGATAAAACAATTTAAAATAAAATATAATATTGTACACAATATTTGATTTAGTAATTAATTTAAAACGTACTTATCTATCCCGTAGTGATTTTCGTATTGACCAAAAGGTAGCTGAAGAAGAATTTTATATACAATCATGCTTCTCTCCAATGTTGAGTAGTTACCAGGCCCAGGGTATTGATTACTGGTGAATTAAATTATAGACGTTAGGTCCAAATTATAATCGTTGCGCATAAATAACAATTATTTAGTGTAAATATTTATATAATGTTTCTGTATATTTATTATACCATATCATTACCGTATTGTTTTAATTAAGTCTCGTTCATAGTTAATTCCTATGAAATTTAAATATGGGTGAACGAGGTCAATATGATCATCCTTAAAGAATCTGCGCTCATTAAAGAATAGGCCAAAATCTTCAATTATCGAGTCCGGAGCGTGCACTTTGACGAATAGCAAATCCTTATGTTCCGGCAACTGAAATGGTTATCGTAATATTAAAATGATAAATAATTCTCTTTTTGTACATAAACGAAAAAAAAATGAAATATACCCATAGGTAACGTAACGAAGATCGAATCTATTGATCTATATTTCCACTGACCCCTGTGTCTGTGTGAGTGTCTAGTAGGACAAATCACATACCAATATTTTTTTTTAATGGTATAGGTTAGCGGACGAGCATATGGGCCACCTGATGGTAAGTGGTCACCATCGCCCATAGACAATGACGCTGGAAGAAATATTAACTATTCCTTACATCGTCAATGTGCCACAAACCTTGGGAACTAAGATGTTATGTCCATTGTGCCTGTAGTTACACTGGCTCACTCACCCTTCAGACCGGAACACAACAATATTGAGTACTGTTATTTGGCCGTAGAATAACTGATGGGTGGGTGGTACCTACCCAGACGGGCTTGCACAAAGCCCTACCACCAACTACATTTACGATAACACATTGACAATGATTGGCTTTGTATGGACTGTTATTGTTAAGGTCGATTTTATATACGGAGTTCCGGAAAAAAACAGGGCTACATTAGCGTCGGTCAATTATATAATTGTTAAATATGACCTCGAATATAACGAATGTCATCAATAGTGTTCAACCTCAAGAATGAGTCAACTGCAAAAGAATTAGCCACATATATTTTTTAGGACATGTGTGTGTGCGTAACAAAGGTCTGAATTCAGTATTGTGAAACTCTCATAATTCAATGAATCTGTCGTTAACAAAGGGGTATCAGGTGAAACACTGATTTTCTTTATCGCACACAATGTCTTACTCCTTAATAAAATAAATTTCGACGCGTTTGTAGCTTTAAGCTACGGACAAGGCACCGCCCCACTCAGCTTTTTTAGACTTTATTCCGGTGCACTCAGTACCATAAACCACCCCATCCCCTCTTCATGCGTCGGAAACACATTTATAAAAATGTAAAGGATAGTTATATGCGGTTAAAATAAGTTATGAGAAATAAAACACTTGTACCAGATGCACTCAAGATGGCTTCATAATAGGCCCATTTAAAAAAGAAACAATTATTTCAGCCTCTAGCGCTCAAACATAGGCTTTATTAAAATGCAACGTACAAGTATTTTATTTGTATTGTAAATTTATAAAATGAATGTATTGTATCTTTTTCATAGTAAGTACGTACAGTAACACGAGCAGTTATCGAGGAAATATTAGGAGTAGGGGAAGGCATAAAAGAACGTTATAATTCCTTATTAGTTATGTATGGTCAAGTAAATAAAATAACAAAGAATTCATCTCATGCTAGGTTGTGTAAGTTATCATCCTGGGGGCATAAGTCGGATGAAAATCTGTAACATGGATTTACCAACATGCGTTAGAGTTGGGAGTTGGAGTTCAAAAGGAAAAGAGGACTTAGTCCAAAAGTCTTTATGTAGAGTTTCAATATTACAAACTTACCGTGTTTAGATGATACGATATGATGATGATATATGATGATGTACAAACAAATTCGATTTTTATTTTTCATAGATTAGCTGCTTTTTAATTAACTATAGCCTCAAGGTTTTGTGGAATGTTCTTTGTAATAAATATTTACAAATAAAAAGTTCCTTAAAGAAAAGTAGTTTACCTTTCCTATTTCTACTTCAAGTTCGAAGCCAAATTTTATGAGGTTCATTAAAAAAGTCAACCGAATCTCTTGCATACTTTCATTGGCATCTACCTCATTCAATACTATGACGATATCTATTCGTTTCTGACCTTCATTAAAGAAACCCGTAAAAGCTGGATTCTGCAATACAAAAAAATATGCTTTATGGAAGTTTTATAATATGTATGACATGAAACAGCTATTATCACGGTCTCCATTATATTATTTACCTCGACGTCCATGATTCTTCTACAAAATTACAAACAAAATACGCAGTAAACTCTTCAAAAACAGACTATAACATGACTTTTGTATTAAAGGGCGCTATTGACATTTTAATTAAAATATTATTTTTAAAACAATCTTTCTGCTACGGAGAACAAAAAGTTTCACAAAAAGTAGTTTTTCATTTGCAACGAAAATTTAAATCCTCTATTTTTCAAATTCACTTGATGATGCTATTTGAAATATCATCGTCAAGTGAATTCAACCAGGGTTTGTAAATAATCGATACTTATATTATAAATAAATATCCGATATTTATCCAAAACACCTCATGTATACAAAAAAGTTGTGATACAGGATGTACAGATGATGTCTCTACTTGACAATGGCTTCATCCAAGCCCATTTGGGAAAACAGACAACAGTCATTCTTCTTTTTTATACATTTATATTGTCTCAGCGAAAAATAATCCCGTGTGAATCCTGTGGTAAATGGATCGGAAAAGGTTCCTTAAAATAGTTGATTTATAATATCTAATTCGATTATTTTTTCGTAATTTTTCTGTTTATTTGTTTTTAATACATATCAGATTTGTAATATTTTCAAATTTTTGTACGTTATTAAATAGAAGAAATATAACAAGCCTTTTACGTTTCGCCTTTTTTATTTTATTCGAGATAAGGTGACTTTGTGCCATAAAGATGACTGGCTCAGAAATATTAAGATACGATTAATATAAGTACGACACAACTTAGATGTAGCATCGATCACATCCGAATTAAGTATCTACGCGATCCCAAATTATCAATATTTATTTTTTACGTGAATATGATCTTTACACAAACGTAATAACTTGCAATATCATGACCTAAATGTAACATGTAAATTAACGTGTCAAATTGACGAATATAGTCAATTTGACACGTTAATTTACATGCACTTGCTTTCTCGGGTTGAATTAACGCGAGAATCTGTAGCGACGAATAGCGTCGAATGGCGCGCTATTTCTATTAGTTGTATAAATCGGCAGTAATCGGTTTTTTTGCATTTGCCGATGCTACATATAAATTTTGTCGTACTATACGTACCTTTACAATAACATAACATACTATAGAGTAAATTGCCCATGAAATGGTTGATAAGTCTTTCACTGTAGATAAACCATTAAAAAGCTTATTTCAAATACAAAACTTATTACTTTCCTATACATAGCACACTAGCGTGCTTGTGTACGACTCACACAATGCATTCCAGGCAGTATATAGTTTGAATCCTCTTGCACAAGAGTGATATTTCAGAACGCAGGCATAATCACAAGTCGGTGTCACTGTCAATGCCAACTGTCAAATCGATTGTCAAAAGTAATTTATATTTATAACACACGTGTTGTTGTAATTTCATCTAATTTTGTTCATAAATTCGTACATTTGAAAATGGGAAAAGCTAAAAAACTTAAACCATCACAAGTAGCGAAAAATGTAGCTCTTGCTGATCAAATCGAAGCCTCGAATTCGGTAAAAAATAAGAACCGAAATAAAGAAAAAAACAGACATGATGATGACGAAGATGTAAGGAATAAAACAAATCTTGAGCCATTCTAGGTTCTTCGCTATTATATCATAACGTATTTTTTCAGTTTGTTAACGCAGATTTATCCAGTAAAATTTTGAAAGCTGCACGTAGACAGCAAGTGGAATTGGGCACTGGAGGTCCATCAACATCAACAAACGCGCTCCCAGTATCATTTATTGGTATATTCTTATTAATTGTTAATATACCTATATTATTATTTATCTCTATTATATACTCAATACTCATAGTTTCGTCTAGATTTTGACATAATCGTTTCATAATTAGTTTTCTATCTTGTCTTGGGTCTGGGTGTTTGTGGTACCGTCTTTACTTCTGATTTCCGTAACACAAGTGCTCTAGCTACTTACATTGGGATCAAAGTAATGTATGTGATGTATTTTATTTATAATAGAAAATGGGGAAAATTATGGATTTTTTTGCTATTGTATGTAACTACTGTACCTACCAAATACTACATATTTTTATGATACTCTGGTATTAGCTACTAAGTCAAGCTTTCACTTTTCTGTATATATGTTTTTTTCATCAAAATCCATAACACATTAAGAAGAAATATAATAACAATTACAGATGCAGGATCAGATAATGAAGAGGGTTCAGATAACGATGACTTGGAGCCAGATACATATTATGACAACATTGAAATTAATGAAGAGGATGAAGAGGCACTTAAAATGTTTATGTCGGCTAAACCTGAAAAAACAAGAACATTAGCAGATATTATAAAAGATAAAATCACAGACAAACATACAGAATTACAAACACAGTTTTCTGATGTAGAAACTTTGAAATTGCAAAATATTGATCCAAGGTATCATAAATGTAATTAAAATCTTTGATAAGAATTTTAGTACTCTCATGAAATATGTATGTCCTATTGCAAACAAAAAATAAGTAGTTATAAGCAACTCATATATTTTCATATTCAATGCAATTTACTAATAGATCTATATTATGTTCTATAAACAGCTCTTGATTAAAATATCATTATTTATAATACTACTCTATGCCATATACTTACTAATTTTACTTCTATAATTCCGATAACAGCTTTGTTCACTTTCTAAACATAATTTCACAAATCCATAATGGATATAATAGATTATTCTAGCTGTCTATATATTTCAATTCATGTTTAATTGAGTTCGGTCCTTGTGGTTGGAACAGGCTATAGCATGTTATTGATATTCAAATTTTAAATAACTTGAATAAATATTTTTCCAGAATAAGGACAATGTATCAAGGTGTCCGAGATGTTTTACAAAAGTATAGATCAGGCAAATTGCCTAAAGCATTTAAAATGATACCACATCTACAAAATTGGGAACAAATTTTGTACATAACAGAACCTACAACATGGTCTGCAGCAGCTATGTACCAGGTATATGTTATTTTACATGAATGCAGCTATTGTATTATATAAGTTTAGCATGCAGAAAAAAGAGTGGCCAGCTCTTCTGGTACTATATGTACGTACTTTGATATTGATATATTGCAAAAAGGTTTATTCTATCTAATTATCTTATATTCCGTCTAATTATAACTAAGTTGTGTCACATACTTATTTAATATGTAGCAAAAATATATATTCTGTATAACATTATGAGTATATAATGTTGTCTTAAATTTTCGCGATTATTACACATTTAAATAAAACTAATTATAACGGATGAATCGCGTATATTAATTATTTTTTATTTTTTAAACATCCCGATGAATGATGAATCGACTATTGCGGTGTTAAACAAAGGCCTAAATTTTGCACCGGCTCCATCCAAAATACCGTTTGAAGACATTATTTGCAATGTGGAGGAGTGTCTTTTCAAAAATAACATCACAAAGGAAGACTCGGAAGCTATTCGACAGGATATTTCGAGTGTTTTACGTCGAAGCCGGCCACCGAAAAGAAACCTTACTCGTGATGAATCTATTGCACTGAAGAACTTACGCAACAATAAAGACATTACAGTCCTCCGAGCAGATAAGGGAAACGCGACCGTTGTGATGGATACGTGTGATTATAACCAGAAAATTTCCGCGATTTTATCGGATGTAAAAACTTATAAAAAAGTAAATAAAGACCCCACTAATAACATTCTTAAAAAGACATCCGCATTAATATCAAAACACCAAGAGAAACTAAATCTGGATAAAAAATCACTCGTGCCTACATGTGCAAAGCCTCCAAAACTGTATGGGTTACCTAAGATCCATAAAACTGGTGCTCCGCTGCGTCCTATTGTAAGCCAAATCGATACACCAACATATAGATTGGCTCAACACATAGCAAGGACATTATCACCCCTCCGAGGACACACTGCGGCGTATGTCAAGGATTCTTACCAGTTTGTTGGTGAAATCAAAGACCTTAAATTAACCAACAACGAGACAATGGTTAGTTTTGATGTCCAGTCATTGTTTACCTGCTTACCCATACAAGACTGCATCGAAATTGTCAAGAGGAAGCTACAGACACACAACATGCCTATTGAATATGCAGAGCTGTTACATCACTGCCTCACATCTGGTTATTTATTGTGGAATGATGAATTCTATGTACAAGTTGACGGGGTAGCCATGGGTTCTCCAGTATCCCCCGTGGTCGCCGATTTGTTCATGGAAGACCTGGAGGAGAGGGCTCTTCGCTCCGGACCTATAACACCTAGGTTTTACAAACGGTACGTAGATGACACTTTCACAATATTACCTAGTGATCTGACATCTGCATTTTTAGTACATCTTAATTCTATAAACAAAAACATTCAATTTACTATGGAATTAGAGGCAAATAATTCTTTAGCTTTCCTTGACATCCTTATTATCAAGAATCCTGACAATACATTAAGTCACACAGTTTATAGGAAACCCACACACACCAACAAATACCTCAATGGTGACTCGCACCACCACCCTAGCCAGTTAGCTACCGTTGGCAAATCTTTGTTTCAGAGAGCCCACCATCTCTGCGATGCTGAACACCTAGAGGACGAGCTACGTCAGGTCAAGCTTGCACTCCACCAGAACAAGCTGCCCGTGCCTCGCCAGCATCGCAGAAGCCGTATCAAGCCACCCACAGTTGAGCGACAACCTGCATTTCTACCATATGTGAAGGGAGTTACAGACAGGATTGGCAACATCTTGAAGCGAGCTTCAATTAAAACCGTGTACAAGCCTCATAAGAAAGTGAGCCAGTTCTTGAGACCTATCAAGAGTAATATTCCCTTACAAACTGCAGGAGTATATAAACTCGAATGTGAGTGTGGTTTATCTTACATAGGCCAAACAAAGAGAAGTATCGGTACCAGGGTCAAGGAACATATAGGAGATGTCAAAAATAGGCGTTCTTCTAAGTCTGCAGTCTGTGAACATGCTCTGGATAAACCTAACCATTTTATCCGATTTGATAAACCACAGATCCTCGCTAGAGAACACAGATTCATTCCTAGAATGATACGCGAGGCTATTGAAATTCAAAAACATCCGAACTTCAATAGAGAAGATGGTTGGAGACTTTCTAACACCTGGGATCCACTTATTAAAAATTTGAAATCCCAAATCCAACAGACTGCAAGACCTAAAGATACAGTTAGTGCCTTCTGCGTGCAACCGGAACGTTACTCAAGATATCAATTGAGAAATCGTTGGCGGTAGTTGTTAATAATATTTCCTTTGTTCTTCAAATAGACGAATGTCATCTTAGTCTACCCGTGACCACGAACACTGCAAAGTGCTCGAAACGTCGGGATGTTTAAAAAATAAAAAATAATTAATATACGCGATTCATCCGTTATAATTAGTTTTATTTAAATTATGAGTATATGTTTTCTTTAGTGTTTTTTTTTTTAACTGCTGGTCGTTTGTTTTTAGGCTACGAGAATATTTGCATCAAATTTAAAAGAAAAAATGGCACAGAGATTTTACAATTTAGTACTCCTTCCTCGTGTTCGTGATGATCTTGCCGAATATAAGAGATTAAATTTTCACCTATATCAAGCTCTAAGAAAGGCATTGTTTAAGCCAGGAGCATTTATGAAGGGCATATTGTTACCACTGCTAGAAGTAAGTTTAACAAACTTAATTTATTTTGTAGTATTGTTCAACAACA